>NC_056726.1:20161758-20431758 GCF_019279795.1 Protopterus annectens | reverse complement strand
GGAAGCCAACCATCCTGGCTAATGACCATGTTGATAATATGCCCTTTAGAGTCAAAATCAACCCAGTAGTCAGAGAACTGAGTGCGCACGTAGACAGTAGCCATACCTTCGACCACCACGTGCCCACAATGGGGAGGGAATACTTTTATGTTTTGCAAATTTTAAGCAAAGGCATGACATCCAAGTCCAAAGAGGTCATTGTCACACTGTACTCTGCCCTTATCAGATCAGTTACAGAGTGCAGTATGTTCCCTTCAGTATGTACCTGACCAGGCATATACAGCAAGTAGAGAGACCTCAGAGGTTCCTTCCAAAAAAAAAATGCAAGTCATAACAAACCTGCCTTATGCAGATCACCTTAAAGCTCTTTCCCTCTTCTCAGTGTCCTATAGATTGCTGAGGGGTGATCTGTGTCTGGCTTACAAAGCACCCTCAAACCCCACACTTCTGAATATCCATAGGTCAGACAGTACCAGAAATGCAAGGTATAGGGACCTGAATTTTGTCTGCGAGTTAAACAAAACATGCTGGAGAGACAGATGCGTGTCCCAGAGACTGCCCCCTCCTGTGAAACAGGCTTCCCATGCATGTGAAGTTGTTTGTGTATTATGTAATTTAAGCACAGCCTAGACCAGTAGATGGGAAATGGGAAATTTACACGGAGCCTCACACCTATATCCCTTATGGACAGAGGTAGCTTACAAGTGCCTGTCCCTCATGTCCAATTTAGATACAGGATGCCCTTATTCTTTCGGGAAAACTTGCTAGATTTAGAAAGGCTCCCAAGGTCATTAGCCTAGTAACATTCTATGAATCAATATTTGTAAGTATTGTATATAGTTGTGATTTGTTTTGTTAGGCTTTATGATTTGCTGTTACATATGAGAAATAATTTGAGTATTCTGTGGTATATGCGGTTTGTATTTGTTTAGACAGTAGATGTTTGCCATTCATTTACTTGTTTCAGTTTCTATATTAGCTACTGTACTGTGACTTCTTTAGTGTACCTCAAGAGCATTTGTTGAAAGTTGTTTGCCTTCCCTTTCTTTGGCATCTAAAAAGAACAATAGATTACTGAGTACTCTCTTTTATAGCTGTTCTGCTGCTTAACAGCCATAGGTTAAGATCTCAATTCTTCACACTGGAGGTGTTCAATTGCTGAGAATATGGTAGAAGGTCTGATATTCACCCTCAGTAGATCTGTACAAATCCTTCTGTAGTGATCTGTGAAGACCTTAAATGACAAATCATATAGTTGGGTTCATCTTCTCCATTTATGATTTGGCATCTTTTTTCAAAATGTTTTGTGCTCAGTGGTGATTCTGCATGAGACAACACATGGGAGACATCACAAGGAGACTACATAATTAACACACTTGTGCTGTACACTCCCCCCCCTTCTTTTTCTTTTTTGCTGCTCATAGTTTGGATGTTTTTCCTTGCTGTTTTTGGAAAAAAGATTCTGCAGTCATATCCCCTTATTCCTTTTGAATATTTTGTTACTTTTGGAACCTCTACCAAATCTGGGAACAGATGAAGTGGAATGGCATGGGATTCCTTCTTTTGACCAAGGAAAAGGTCACTCATTGGGGACTTAGTTTGGAGGACTTGTCAAGGCCCTAGATACAAGCCCATGCCTTGCATGTTGTTCTAGTCTTCCCAAGGACTGAGATCACGCCATGTTGGTGGACTGGAGATAACTGGAGCATTAGCTGTAGACTTAAGATCCCAGAGAACCATTCCTCTCTCTTCCACCTGGGAGGACACATCCCATGATGATTGTGCCTTCCATCCCATGCTTCATCTAGTGACCCTGTGGCGTTTTTAGCATGATTCCAGAGAGTGGACCTTTGCATAAGCTGGTCATAGATTGGGGTGTACACAAGGACACTTACTTGAGATTCTCATGTCCTCAGAGACTGTTGAAGGATTGGTAAGCTGTGGTGGAGACGACCTTGAGCCAAGATCAGCAGCTCAGATACGAGATATTACAGACTTTGAATTGTTCTGAGGGTTTGAATTTTGGGTGCATTGGTGTTGGATGTCACATGCATGGAATTTAGTTCATTGTAAGCATAGCCCCCCACCCCCACCCCCCTGGCCTCTGGTATGCAGTGCATGCTTTTCTGTAACTAATGTGCACCTGTCACACACACAAAAGCTTTTGTTTAGTCCCTTGCTCAAGGGTTTTGGGGGCTGGATGAGCTTCATTCTCCTTAACCTATCCTTGGTTTACCTGACACTTTGGAGGCCCTTGTCATTGACAGAAGTGAGGACATTGAGTCCCTCCATTGTTTGTGTGCTGTCATGTGTTTTGTGCTTGAAGATTTTTGTTATGCAGGTAATGAGACATATTTAGTCTTCTGTTTCTGTAGAGTATGGAGTTGCTGGATCTTGTGGTTACTTCTTTTTGCTGCCAGCTAAAGTGACCCCTGAGAAAGGCCAGTGTCTGGTATAGGTCCATGACTATCTCTTTTTTACAGCCAATATGTAAGGATTTTGTTTTGCAAACTTGTACTATTTTCAGTGGCTTACAAGAAGTGAAGGGCCTTATATGACATTTTAGCTGTTTGGACTGAATTAGTGTTTAGGCATCATGAATTTGTGTCTTGCGACCTTTTATGTGAAGTGTGTTTCTTTTGACCGCATCTTGTTTTTTTTTCCTTTCCACCTTCCCAAGATTTTAGAATCTTGAACATTTGTAGAAAGATAATGTATTCCTGTGCCATATTGTGGCTTAAGTCCTTAAACTGTGCAAGTCACTGTCAGATTTCAGTTCTTCCTGGTGAATTTGGCATTGAAAAAGTTCATAGACTTCCAGGACTCTGAAACCTAAAGAGCACCTGTTCCAAACCCTGACTAGGCTGCAGTTTCTAATGTGTTTTTCCTCAGAATGACATGGCTGAGGTTATCCTTTTTCAGCATCTTGTTCAGCTGTTGCATGATGGACACCATTCTCAATGATGGAATTGCTCTTGGTTAAGAACTTTTAAACAAAGGGTGGCCCCCTGCAGAGTGAAAGGAGCATTGTTTCATCTTTTCATCTCTCTTTACCCCAGTAAGGGAAGGAGATCTTGTCACTTTAAAAGAGAAGGCCGTACGTTCTCTGGTTCACTTCCTCTGTTCTGGTTGGCAGTTTCAAGGGAGTGTCTGTGTCAGCCTGCTTTCTGACACCCAGGTTTTGTTTTGTATGTATTCCAGTAAGCGGACCTGTTCTTCCTGGTCAGGAACCCAGTTTTTTTCTGTGGATTAAGCTTGTCCTCTTCACCTTGCCTTCAGTTTTCACTGCAGTGAATTTTTTTGGGACAGGCCTAGACTCTACTACCGCTAGGTAGTGCAGACTATATCACTTTTACGAGCAGGGTGGTGGCCATTTCCTAACTTCTTCCTTGCCAGAGCTGGGTGAGTTTTAACCCGTTTTTTTGTCTTTGGCATTCCTGCCATTTATGTGCGACTTTCACTTCCAGCAGTTTTCTTTTATGGTCTAGGATGGTGATTATTACTCAGGAACTGTTGTGAAGCAATGAAGGGATCATCCCTTTGTTTGGAATAGTGAGGCACCACTCCTGGTGCTTTTTGGTTGTGCAGTTTAGTTTTCCATACGTCTTGCTTTGTGTTAATCTCCCCACATTCCATAGTGTAGTACCTTTTCTGACATGAAGGCACAAGATGCAGTCCTTCTGGGGGCATGGTTTCTGTCTGGTCTTGGCAATGGTTTCAGGATGTTCTTCATCTCACATTGCTGCAGTCCTTACATATGGGTAGTCCGCTGTCCTCGGTCGGCCCGAATATCAAAGTATTAGGCTGACGTCGGTCAAGGCGCTTAAGACTGACATCAGGACGTCAGGGTACAAATGCGCATGACCGACGTCATATCCCCAGTCTTTTTTGCCGCATGGTCCGATACAGAAGCAGCGTTGCAAGTGCCGTTCGGCGTTCTGAGATTTTTCGAATTCGGAGTTTCAGACAGAATCAAAGTTGGCTAAGTACCCCGTTGGGGAATATTTTAGTTTTTTTTTGCCTCAGTGGTTTACCGGATGTCAGAAAAAGTGAATAACTGTATTTCTTGTGGGAAACAGATACCGCATAGGGATTATCATTCTTTATGTATTCCTTGTTTGGGGCCTGAGCACGACGTTGTTGGGTGTCGCTTTTGTGCTAGGTTCAATAAGCGCACTATTAAGCGAAGGTTAGATTGTGCTAGGCTGGTCTTCGGGAAGCGGTGCAATTATAATATGCCGCCGGATTCTCCGCCCGCTTCTTCAAAAGCGCAAAGACAAAGCAGTTAAACCCAGGCAAGATGAGTCGTCCGTTCGGACGCCGGTTCTTTAGAGGCCAGTGGAACCGGTGGTTCCGACGGAGGCTTCTCTGGAGTCCCAGGGGGAGACTTTGATATTACAGGATGTGGCCTCTCAGGAGGCAGGTCAGGCTGAAGGGGCTTCTCAGGTTACTGTACTCCCCTCCCTTCCTAGGGTGGTTAGGCCCTCTCCTTCTGTTTCCAAGGCTTCTCCCAGAGGCAGGCCAGGTTTAGCTTCTGTTGGTGTCACTCCTAGTTCAGCAGGGTCTGTGCCCAAGAAGCACATGCTTAAAATGGCAGAAGATTTGATTACTTTGATTAGAGGTTCTTTGCCCCCTCCTGATAAGAGGCCTAGGGTGGAGCCAGAGTTGGGGAGTTTTGAACAGGCTTCGGATGTTTCAGAGTCTTCGGCTGAAGACTTGCAGGAGTACTCTCCTTATTCTGATTCTGATGCAGATGATTCGACTCCTTCTGCTTCTCCTCCAGAGGATTTTTCTTTTCAGAGACTCTTCATTCCATGAGGGAACATTTTAAGTGGGAAGGTCAGGACTTCTCTGATTCCAGGAAAAGGCTTAGGAATTTTTGCTTTTACCCCAGCATAGGCCCTTGGCTATACCCCTGTTCTGGATGTGGTGGAAGATGTGTTTGCAGAGGCTTCACTTAATCCTGATTCTTTGCCTCCTGCTCCTGTTAAACCGGATAGGTATTACAGGGTGCCTGAGGCTCATAAATATCTTTATAAGAGTCCTAGGGCGGACCCAGAGACTGTTAGTCAGGGACCTAAGGGTGTCAAGGCCTCTGTTGTAAAAAATCCGGTTCCTCCAGATAAAGAGGCCAGAGCTTTGGATAGATGGGGAAAGAAAGTCTATACATCTTCTACCTTAGCTATGAGGGCTTTGAATTGCCAGTTTCACATGTTGAAATATCAAAACTATCTTCTTTCTCAGTTAAAGTCTAAGGTGGATGCTCTGGCGGAAGGCATTGAGTGTAAAGAATTGCAAGATTTGGTGCATGTCTCTGAACAGGTGGGTAAGCATTCTTTACAATGTGGTTTTGATGCTGTACAGGCCTCGTCTAGGGTGGCTGCCACTGGTTCAGTTCTTCGCAGGCACGCCTGGCTGAGGGATCAGAATTTATCTGACCATGTTAAGACAAGGATTTTGGATGCTCCTTTACAGTCTGATGTGTTGTTTGGTTCACCTGTGGAGTCAGTCTTGAAGAAAATGGAAGACAAGGCTAAGTCTATGCAGGCTGTTAAAGATTTTTGCAAGTTCAGCCTCCAAGTTTAGTAGGAATTGGCCTGCTAAGGGGTGGACGTATCCTTCTTATGATTCTCAGTCTAGGGGTAGATCTAGACGTGGTAAGGGCAGAGCTCAGAGTTCTTTCAGACCTAGAACAGGGAGTTCACCTGCACAATCTTCGGGTGAGGGCAGGGGCCAGTCCTTTCGTAAACAGGCCCAATGACCTACCTTTTCAGCTGCCAGATCCTTCTTGCCTGGCAGCACCTTTGGGAGGAAGGTTGGCACTCTTCAAGGAAAATTGGAATTTGATTACCCAAGACAGATGGGTATTGGATATCATACACCAAGGTTACAAGTTTTATTTCCATACCTTGCCTCCTTTCAAAGGCATGCCGGACGTTCCTCCTCAGCAAAGACTAGAGGCTCACAAACAAATTTCTCTGCTACTTCAAATAGGGGCCATACAACCGGTCCCTCTGCCAGAAGTGGGCCTAGGATTTTATTCTCGCCTGTTCCTAGTACCAAAGAAAGGGAACACGTGGAGACCAATTTTGGATTTATCTATCCTCAACACATATCTGGACATTCCCAAGTTCAAAATGTTGACGTTACAACAGCTTTTACCTCTGCTGGGCAAAGATCACTGGATGGTGACTCTGGATCTCAAGGAGGCTTACCTTCATGTTCCTATCAGGCTCAGTTGCAGGAAGTATCTGCGTTGCCGGGCTGGGACTTCTCATTATCAGTTCTCTGCATTGCCCTTTGGCTTATCTACTGCGCCCAGAGTGTTCACGAAGGTTCTGGCTCCAGTGATAGCTTTCTTCAGGCTAAGAGGAATACACATCTATCCTTATTTGGACGATTGCCTGATTCTGGCACAAGGAAAGGACGAACTTCTTCATCATTTACAGTATGTGATAGCAGTGTTAAGATGCCTGGGGTATTCTGTGAACGAAATAAAGTCCAGTCTAGTACCCTCTCAGGACATGTGCTTTCTGGGTGTGAGACTGAATACAGCATCCCAGATGGCCTTTTTGACCCCGGACAAACAAAAGAATCTTTCTTTACTTCCATCAATTGTCTCATCAGTCCAGGCTGACTGCAAGGACAGTCCTTCAAGCCTTGGGGTTCATGGCATCTTGTATTCTGGTACTTCCCAATGCCAAACTGCATATGAGGAAGCTACAATGGTATCTCAAAAATGTATGGACACAGCACTGCCAAGATATGGACACTGTCATTCAGATAATACCTTGCATTCAAAAGGAATTTTTGTGGTGGGCTCAGGAATGTCACCTAAACAAGGGACTCTCTGTGACCCGGCCAGAGGCGAGTCAGATTCTAATGACAGATGCCTCAGACAAAGCTTGGGGAGCTCATCTGAATGGAAAAATGGGTACAAGACACGTGGCCTGCCAGACTTCAACATCTACATATCAACTTGAAGGAGATGTTAGCAGTCCAGTTTGCATTAATAGCTTTCAAGGATTTACTTCTTCCAGGGCAGGTGTTGGTTCTAACAGACAACACAACTGTCATGTGGTACATCAACAAGCAAGGGGGGACGCATTCTTATCCTCTATGCAGACAAGCAATGATTTTGTGGGAGACTGCTCTCAGTTTACAGCTAAATCTTCAGGCAAGGTTTCTGCCAGGAGCACAGAACTCCTTAGCAGATGTGTTGAGCAGACAAATTGTGGATCCCCACGAGTGGAAATTGGATCCTCATGTATTTCAGAAATTGACAGTGTTATGGGGAACTCCAGACATAGATCTGTTCGCTTCTCCGATAAACTACCAGCTGCCAAAGTTTTGCATAAAAAGGTTTCATCCCACAGCTTGGAAAGTGGATGCTCTTTCATTCAATTGGAGCAATCTTCATGTGTATGCCTTTCCACCTCTGCCTCTCCTCCCAAAGGTACTCCTGAAGGTCAGACAGGACAAGCCAAACATGATTTTAATAGCTCCAGATTGGCCTCGACAGCACTGGTACCCATTACTGAGAAGTCTGGTACGGGAGCCTCCTTGGCCTTTGCCTTCGATTCCTCACCTGCTGTCTCAGGAGAACAGTCATTTACTCAATGTCAAACTTCACTCTCTACATCTAACAGCCTGGCATATTCTGTTTTAAACCCTGGAGGGTCTCAGCTTCCACAACAAGTTTTGAATGTTATTTTGGAGGCCAGAAGGCCTAGTACAAGGAAAGTGTACGCAGATAAATGGAGGAGATTTTTATTTTGGAGTACAGCAAAGGACTTTGATGTTTCTAAGCCTAATTTAAGTGTGGCTCTTCAATACCTTACTGAGTTACTGGACAAAGGTTTGTCCTTCTCCTCTATTAAGGTTCATGCTGCAGCAATTTCTGCTCACTATGACTGTGACCCACCATTGTTTTCTCATCCTTTGTTTAAGCAATTCCTTAGAGGGCAAAGAATATAAGACCCCACGAGAGCTCCTACTCCTGCTTGGGATCTCAGTTTTGTGTTGGAGAAACTCACTCTATAACCTTTTGAGCCTGCAGCTACTGCCGAGTTGAAATATTTATCATGGAAGACTGCTTTTTTGTTGGCCATTACCTCTGCGAGAAGGGTTTCTGAATTACAGGCCCTTATGGCGGTTGAGCCTTTCTTAATTTTCCATAAGGATAGGGTATCTTTGCGTACTAATCCTTCCTTTATGCCTAAAGTGGTTTCTAGTGTGGCTTTAAACCAAGCTATTCATTTGCCTACTTTTTATGCAAACCCCCAAAATAAAGGGGAAAAGATTTTACACACTTTGGATATTCACAGGCAGTTACGATATTATTTGAACAGAACTAAAGGGTTCAGGCACTCTCAGCAGTTGTTTGTTTCATTTGCTTTGGGTTCTCAGGGCAAACCTGTTTCAAAACAAACTATTTCTAAGTGGTTTGGTTTTTGTATTGCTTTCTGTTATTCCCATCATGGTAAGGAGATTCCAGCTGGGATTAGGCCTCATTCCACTAGGGCTACTGCCACTTCTACAGCATTTTTAAGGGGGGTGGCTACTAAAGATATTTTGGAGGCAGCTACTTGGAGTTCAGTGCATACTTTCTCTAAGCATTACCACCTTCCACTTTACTCTAAATCTAGGGCTGGTTTTGCCACTGCAATTTTACAGGGCATTTTGGCAGCTCCTAATGCTTTATAATTTTGCCATCCTCCCTTACCTCTGCTTTGGGATTCTACCCATATGTAAGGACTGCAGCAATGTGAGATGAAGAACATAGTACAGTTTTGTACCTACCATAAATGTAGATGTTCGAAGATCCACATTGCTGCAGTCCAATTTACCCTCCCTCCTTCCCCTCTGTAGTTAGAGGCGGTTGTGTGGTTTGGGTTGTGAATATTGTAAATATTGTAAATATGATTAGTGCAGGGGTGGTCGGTTGTTTTTTGCTGTCTTTTGGTTTTGACCTTTCTTTTTAGGGTCTTCTGACATCTGGTGCAAGAAAAGACTGAGGATATGACGTCGGTCATGCGCATTTGTACCCTGACGTCCTGATGTCAGTCTTAAGCTCCTTGACCGACGTCAGCCTAATACTTTGATATTCGGGCCGACCGAGGACAGCGGACTACCCATATGTAAGGACTGCAGCAATGTGGATCTTCGAACATCTACATTTATGGTAGGTACAAAACTGTACTTTTTGCCTTCTCAGCAGATGTTCTTCGTGTTTCACTTTTGCAGTCATTACATTTGGGTAATCTGCTGACAGGTTGCCCTCAGTCGGCCTGATTAACAAAGTCTTAGGTCCTGCGTCATTTGCTGTCCCTTCTTCCATGACGTCAGATCGTCAGGGGTATAAAACATGCAGCCGACGCCATTACATCAGTCATTCTTGCTGCATGGTGCCTGAAGCAGAAGCAGTTTGCAAGTGTCGGTCGACCGACTCCTGAAATTTTCGTTTTAGAGTATCAGAACCGAAGTCTTCAACTAAAAAGCTAAGTGCCCCGTTGGGGAAACTTTTTCCTGCTCCTTACCGATGTCAGTAAAAGTTAATAATTGCATTACTTGTGGGAAGCAAATACCTCATAAGGATTTTCATTTGTACTGTATTCCTTGCCTAGTCCCTGATCACAACGTGCCTTGCTGTCGATTTTGTGCTAAATTTAATCAACACACTATTAAACATCGGTATATTTTTAATTCTAAATATTTTGGCTCACGATTTAATTGTCCAGAAATGTCGTTGGTTAACAGTCCGACTAACGGAATGCCTAAAAAACACAAAGAAAAAGACAGATCGTCGAGGTCCAAAACTGACTACGATGCTTCTCCTAAGCCAGTTGCTAGTTTGCCGGTACTCAATGAGGCGCTTTCGCAGCCCCTGATACCCGCTACTTTTGATTCGCAGGCCTCTACTGAGACCCATTTGGAGTCCAGTATGCCGCGAGATGCTTCAGTTATTGAAACCGCGGATGTCTCTTCCTTAGATGGGTCCGGAGCCACTGTGCAGGCACTGGCTTCTGAGGGTGTTTTCAGACCTACATATTTGTATATTAAACCGACGCCTTCTTCAAATCTAAGGCCAAAATCTGCATCTGTGTCTAAAAAAACGACATTTGGGCCACATGTGCAGGCCCCTATGCCTAAAAAACAAATGATCAAATTGGCTGAAGATTTAATTACTCTGATCAGGGGTAGCCAACCCCACCCCCCCTTCTAAGTGGCCTAGGCAAGACATTGATTATGATTCTTTGAACAGGATTCTATTTCTTCTGTTTCTTCTAATGAACAGGATTTGACTATACATACTTATGAGGACTCTGCAGAAGACTCCATTCCTTCTGCTTCTCCCCCTGAGGATTTGTCTTTTGGGGAAACTTTACATACCTTATGGGAACAATTCCACTGGGGAAAGTCAGGGGTTCTCTGAATCTTGAAAGAGACTTGGGGATTTTTTCCTTCTTCCTCAACATAGACCTTTGGCTATACCTGCTATCCTCGACATTGTTGTTGATGTATTTTCAGAATCTAGTATGGCTCCTGATTCTCTGCCTCCAGCTCCTTGTAAGCCAGACAGATACTACAGGGTTCCTGACTCCCACAAATTCCTTTTCAAAAATCATATTGCAGATCCTGAAACTGTTTCTCAGGGTCCCAAGGGCATTAAGGCCTCTACTGCTAGAAATCCAACCCCTTCTGATAGAGATTCCAGGGGGCTGGATAGATGGGGTAAGAAGGTTTATACTTCTGCAACCTTGGCAATCAGGGCTTTAAGCTGTCAATTTCATATGCTTAAATACCAGCAGCATATCATGGGACTCCTTAAACAGAAAATTATGACAATTTCTGAATGTGTGGAAAATAAAGATTTACAGGATTTATCGCATTCAGCTGAACAAGTTGGTAAACATACTTTGCAATGTGGCTTTGATTCTCTGGAGGCCTCTTGCAGGGCTGCTGTAACTGGCTCTGTGCTAAAAAGGCATGCGTGGCTCAAAGAGCAAACTCTGCCTGATCATGTTAAAGCAAAATTGTTGGATGCTGCTTTGCAACAGGACCGTCTCTTTGGTGGTAAGGCTGAAGAAGTTTTTAAAAAGATGGAAGATAAAGCTAAATCTATGCAAACTGTGAAAGATTTCTTACAAGTACAACCTCCAAGATTTAGTAGGCACTGGTCCTTTCCAGTTCCTTCGAGAGCCGCTCAAGTCAAACCCAGGCATTCCAAAGGCTCCAGGTTTCAGTCACAAGGGACTTTTAGATCAAAACAATGGGGTGCCTCCTTCTCCAATTCTGGAAGCAACAAGGCACCACCCTATGGTAAGCAGTCTCAATGACTTCCCCCTACACGTACCAAGCACTTATCTTTCAGCCGCCCCTTTGGGCGTAAAACTGGCACTTCATGTAAGAAACTGGCATCTTATAATCCAGAACAAATGGGTTTTAAATATAGTATCCCAGGGATACAGATTTCATTTCCACACGTTGCCAATACCAAACTGATGACCAGACCTGCCCCCATATCAGTGGGCAGAGGCTCAGAAACAAGTGCTGTCTCATGAACATGGGAGCTATTCAACCAGTCCCAGAAGAGGCAAAAGGACAAGGTTTCTATTCAAGACTTTTCCTGGTACCCAGAAAAGACAAATCATGGCGTCCAATTCTGGACTTATCTACTCTAAACACATTTCTGGACATTCCAAAATTCAAGATGCTGACTCTTCAACAGTGATTTCCTATGCTAGGCAAAGATGCCTGGTTGGTAACTCTAGACTTAAAAGAGGCTTACCTGCATATCCCAATCAAGGAATCTTGCAGAAGATACCTACACTTCAAAGCAGGCTGTTGGCATTACCAGTTCTCTGCACTGCCCTTTGCCTTATCTACTACGCCCAGGGTCTTCACAAAGTGCCTGGCTCCAGTAATTGCAGTTTGCAGACAAAGAAGTATTCAAATATATGCATACCTGGACGATTGTATAATTCAGGCAGAAAACAGGGACATTCTTCTAAAACATCTGGCATTTGTAAAAAAGGTTCTAACTTGTCTAGGGTACACCATAAACGAAAAGAAATCACAACTGGCACCCTCTCAAAAAATTACATTCCTGGGTGCAAGCTTGAATGCAACTGCCCAGATGGCTTACCTTAAGCCAGAAAAGCAAACTCATTTGGTGACTTACTTCAAACAAGTGGCCACAAAAACCCTGCTATCTGCAAGACAAATTCTGCAAGCCTTGGGGTTCATGGCCTCTTGCATTCTTCTAATTCCATATGCAAGACTGCATATGAGGAAACTTCAGTGGTACTTGGGTTTATGGAGTCAACATTGTCACAGCCTGGAAACAATGATTCCTATCGTACCTTGCCTGCAACTAGAGTTCCTATGGTGGGCAGAGGCCTGCCACCAAAACAAGGGACTGCCATTCACTCCACCCCCTGCTGCCCAAACCCTAACTACAGACGCGCCAGACTATGCTTGGGGGGCTCATTTGGCAGGGAAGTGCGTTCAGGGCAAATGGAGCCCAAGTCAAATGCACCTTCATATCAATCAGAAAAAGATGCTAGCTGTATAGAATGCACTGACAGCCTTCAAGGACTACCTTCATCCAGAACAGTTAATGATAGACAGACAACACCACAGTTATGTGGTACATAAACAAGCAGGGGGGTACACATTCCTACCCCCCTTTGCAGACTAGCCATGGCATTGTGGAACACGGCCTTGACCTACGAAATACATCTACAAGCTCAATTCCTGCCGGGAAAGCTGAATACTCTGGCAGACAAACTAAGCAGAAATCTTATGGACCCACACGAATGAAACTGGAACCACGAATTTTCAACATGTTGACACGCAAATGGGGGAGTCCAGACATAGATCTTTATGCCTCACCCCAGAACTGTCAGTTAGACAAATTCTGCACAAGAATTCATCACAGAAAAGCTTGGAAAGTGGATGCTCTATCATTCAGCTGGAAAAAACCTATCAGTCTATGCTTTTCCCCCTCTGCCTCTGCTTTCCAGAGTTCTACTAAAAGTCAGACAGGACAAACCAAAAATTATTCTGATTGCTCCAGACTGGCCTCACCAACACTGGTACCCATTCCTGCACAGTGTGTCACACCTTCCACCGTGACACCTGCCTCAGACACCTTACCTACTGTCTCAGCAGAACAACCAAATTCTGCACACTCAGCTCCAAACCTTGAATCTTGCAGCGTGGCTAATCATTTAAATTCACCCTTGGCATCCCTCAGCAAACTTGTGATGGATGTCATTTTGGAGACGAGAAGGCCTAGTAATAGAAATTCTTATGCTGACAAATGGAAAAGATTCTGTGCCTGTATTCAATCACAAAGGGATAAGCACAACAGTACCCAATATTCCTCAGATTTTACAATATTTAACTGAGATGCTTCACAAGGGCCTGCCCTTTTCTTCCATAAAAATCCATGCCTCAGCCATTTCTGCTCAGTATAACACAGAACCTCCCCTCTTCTCTCATCCTCTGCTAAAGCAGCGTCTCAGAGGGGCCAAAAACTTAACACCACCTAGGAGAGATCCAGCCCCTGCCTGGGATCTCAGTTTTGTATTGGAAAAGCTCACTCTTCCTCCTTTCAAGCCAGTTGCTACTGCAGACTTAAAATTTCTCTCCCGAAAAACAGCTTTCCTTTTAGCAGTCACTTCAGCTAGAAGGATTTCCGAATTACAGGCTGTTATGGCAGTGGAGCCTTTCATTATTTTTCATACGGACATGGTGTTTCTCAGGACAAATCCATCCTTCATGCCTAAGGTGGCATCCAGTGTGGCTCTTAATCAGACCATTCATTTGCCAACTTTCTTTCCCAATCCACAGAACAAGGGGGAACGGATTCTGCATTCATTGGATGTACACAGACAACTTAGATTTTACTTAAACGGGATAAAAGCTCAAAGAAAATCTGAACAACTATTGGTAGCATTTGCTGCAGGGGCAGAGGGAAAGGCCATTTCAAAGCAGACTATTTCCAAATGGATAAGCCATTGTATATGTTTATGCTATATGCACCATGGTAAATCTATCCCCCAGGGGATCAGATCTCATTTCACCAGGGCTGCATCTACTTCTACAGCCTTTCTCAGAGGTGTTCCTACCAGAGACATTCTAGAAGCTGCTACCTGGAGCTCCGTTTATACGTTCACCAAACATTACCATTTACCTCTCTTCTCTAAATCCAGAGCTGGCTTTGCCTCTGCTGTCCTGCAGGGCCTTATAACTGGGCCTAATGCTGTATAAATCCATCCTCCCAACCATAGCTTTGGGAATATACCCAAATGAAATGACTGCAACAGTGAAACACGAAGAACATAGTACAGTTGTGTACACTTACCATAAATGTAGATATTCGAGTGTATTCACTGTTGCAGTCCTGGTTACCCTCCCTCCAATCCCATGTGTTTTCTCTTACTATCAAAACACACAACGGCCAGCAAATGATGTCCCAAAAATATTTATTTGACAAAATCACATAGGATAAAAATATCCCAAGCTCCAAACCGGTTTCGGTTACCCCTTCTTCAGTGGAGCATATAGATTAAACAGAGAGCCACCAGAAACACATGATACTATAAATAGTATCTGTTGGTCCAAGACTAACCAATCAGAGTATTGTATTGTGGTCTAATAAGACCTTAAACACCAAAAGGTTACATGTATGCATTCAAGAATGAAAATAAAAATAAAAATAGAAAAAACATTATTCAAAGTTAGAAGACCTGCACATAATATATAATAAATAACATGTGACACTACATAATATCTGTATATGTATGTGCGTGTGGACACTCATTGATCAGCAAAATACCATAAATGTATAAATAGGTTAGAGATGATCATTAATACCTGGGGGAAATAATGCACCCAAATGTATAATCCAGTATTTCTCCTTTCGTGTCAAAATGTTCTCCCATCCTAGTTGGTGGCTTCTATCGCCAACAACCCGATCTATGATAGTAAACCTAAATTTGGCCGTAGGATGTTTAATTGTATGTTGGTAGAGGGCATTGGTTACTTTCTTATTTCTAATGTTACTTCTGTGTTCCCCAATCCTGATTTTTAGTGGACGAGAAGTTTTCCCTCCATAAAAAGCGGAGCATTGACAGGTGGCAAGATATATGACCCAACTCATGGAACAATTCCCAAAAAACTTTAAATCATATACCTTACTGGTATTGGCACTGCTAAAAGATTTTGTTTTATTTATTTCACTGCATGACATACAATGCCTGCAAGGAAAAGTGCCAATCAATTCCTTACCCGTCATTGTTAATTGTTTGTACCTGGCACCTCCACTACCATGATGTTTGTAATGTGAGAAAATGGAACTAAGAGATGTTCTTCATCTCACATTGCTGCAGTCCTTACACTTGGGTAGTCCGCTGTCCTCGGTCGGCCCGAATATCAAAGTATAAGGCTGACGTCGGTCAAGGCGCATTTGACTGACATCAGGACGTCAGGGTACAAATGCGCATGACCGACGTCATATCCTCAGTCTTTTTTGCCGCATGGTCCGATGCAGAAGCAGCATTGCAAGTGCCGGTTGGCGTTCTGAAATTTTTCGATTCCGGAGTTTCAGACAGAGTCAAAGTTGGCTAAGTACCCCGTTGGGGAATATTTTAGTTTTTTCTTGCCTCAGTGGTTTACCGGATGTCAGAAAAAGTGAACAATTGTATTTCTTGTGGGAAACAGATACCGCATAGAGACTATCATACTTTGTGTATTCCTTGTTTAGGGCCTGAGCACGACGTTGTTGGGTGTCGCTCTTGTGCTAGATTCAATAAGCGCACTATAAAGAGGAGATTAGACTGTGCCAGGTTAGTCTTCGGGAAGCGGTGCAATTATAAAATGCTGTCGGATGCTCCGACGCCCGCTTCTTCGAAGAAGCGCAAGGACAAAGCAGTCAAGCCTAGGCTAGAAGAACCGTCCGTACCGGACGCCGGTTCTTTAGAGGTGTCGGTGGAGCCGGTGGTTCCACCGGAGGTTTCTTTGGGATCCCAGGGAGAGACTTTGTTATTGCAGGATGTGGCCTCTCAGGAGGCAGGTCAGGGTGATGGGGCTTCTCAGGTTACTATACTCCCCTCCCTGCCTAGGGTGGTTAGGCCCTCTCCTTCTGTTTCCAAGGCTTCTCCCAGAGGCAGGCCAGGTTTAGCTTCAGTTGGTGTCACCCCTAGTTCTTCAGGAACTGTGCCCAAGAAGCATATGCTTAAAATGGCAGAAGATTTGATTACTTTGATTAGGGTTCTTTGCCCCTCCTGATAAGAGACCTAGGGTGGAGCCTGAGCTAGGGAGTTTTGAGCAGGCTTCGATGCTTCAGAGTCTTCGGCTGAAGACTTGCAGGAGTACTCTCCTTATTCTGATTCTGATGTGGATGATTCTACTCCTTCTGCTTCTCCTCCTGAGGATTTTTCTTTTCAGAAACTCTTCATTCCATGAGGGAGCATTTTAAGTGGGAAGGTCAGGACTTCTCTGATTCCAGGAAAAGGCTTAGGGAATTTTTTTTACCCCAGCATAGGCCTTTGGCTATACCTCCTGTTTTGGATGTAGTGGAAGATGTTTTTACAGAGGCTTCTCTTAATCCTGATTCTTTGCCTCCTGCTCCTGTTAAACCGGATAGGTATTACAGGGTGCCTGAAGCTCATAAGTATCTTTTTAAGAGTCCTAGGGCAGACCCAGAAACTGTTAGCCAGGGGCCTAAAGGTGTTAAGGCTTCTGTTGTCAAGAATCCGGTTCCTGCAGATAGAGGCCAGGGCCTTGGATAGATGGGGAAAGAAAGTTTATACTTCTTCCACTCTAGCTATGAGGGCTTTGAATTGCCAGTTTCACATGTTGAAATACCAAAACTATCTCCTTTCACAATTGAAGTCTAAGGTTGATGCTCTGGCGGAAGGTATTGATTGTAAAGAGTTACAAGATTTAGTACATGTTTCTGAACAGGTGGGTAAGCATTCTTTGCAATGTGGTTTTGATGCTGTACAGGCCTCGTCTAGGGTGGCTGCCACTGGATCAGTTCTTCGCAGGCACGCCTGGCTGAGGGATCAAAATTTATCTGACCATGTTAAAACAAGGATTTTAGATGCTCCTTTACAATCTGATGTGTTGTTTGGTTCTCCTGTTGAGGCAGTTTTAAAGAAAATGGAGGACAAGGCTAGGTCTATGCAGACTGTTAAAGATTTTTTGCAGGTTCAGCCTCCAAAGTTTAGTAGAAATTGGCCTACTAAGGGGTGGACGTATCCTTCTTATGATTCCCAGTCTAGGGGTAGATCTAGACGTGGTAGGGGCAGAGTTCAGGGCTCTTTCAGGCCTAGAACAGGGAGTTCTCCTGCACAGTCTTCAGGTGAGGGCAGGGGTCAGTCCTTTCGTAAACAGACCCAATGACCTACCTTTTCAGCTGCCAGAGCCTTCTCGTCTGGCAGCACCTTTGGGAGGAAGGTTGGCACTTTTCAAAGAAAATTGGAGTTTAATTACCCAAGACAGATGGGTATTGGATATCATACACCACGGTTACAGGTTTTATTTCCATACCTTGCCTCCTTTCAGAGGCATGCCAGACGTTCCTCCTCAACAAAGAATAGAGGCTCACAAGCAAATTTCTCTGTTACTCCAACTAGGGGCCATACAGCCGGTCCCTATGCCAGAAGTGGGCCTAGGATTTTATTCTCGCCTGTTCCTAGTACCAAAGAAGGGGAACACGTGGAGACCAATTTTGGATTTATCTGTCCTCAACACTTATCTGGACATTCCCAAGTTCAAAATGTTGACGTTACAACAGCTTTTACCTCTGCTGGGCAAAGATCATTGGATGGTAACTTTGGATCTCAAGGAGGCTTACCTTCATGTTCCTATCAGACCAAGTTGCAGGAAGTATCTGCGTTTTCGAGCTGGGACTTCTCACTATCAGTTCTCTGCATTGCCCTTTGGCTTATCTACTGCCCAGAGTGTTCACGAAAGTTCTGGCTCCAGTGATAGCTTTCTTCAGGCTAAAAGGAATACAGATCTATCCTTATTTGGACGATTGCCTGATTCTGACTCAAGGAAGGGAAGAGCTTCTTCATCATTTGGAATATGTGATAGCAGTGCTAAGATGCCTGGGGTATTCTGTGAACGACATAAAGTCCAGTCTAGTACCCTCTCAGGAAATGTGCTTTCTGGGTGTAAGACTGAATACAGCATCCCAGATGGCCTTTTTGACCCCGGACAAACAAAAGAATCTTTCCCTTTACTTCCATCAACTATCTCATCAGTCCGGGCTGACTGCAAGGACAGTCCTTCAAGCCTTAGGGTTCATGGCATCTTGTATTCTGGTGCTTCCCAATGCCAAACTGCATATGAGGAAGCTGCAATGGTATCTCAAAAATGTATGGACACAGCACTGCCAGGATCTGGACACTGTCATTCAAATAATACCTTGCATTCAAAAGGAATTTTTGTGGTGGGCTCAGGAATGTCACCTAAACAAGGGACTCTCTGTGACCCGGCCAGAGGCGAGTCAGATTTTAACGACAGATGCCTCAGACAAAGCTTGGGGAGCTCATCTAAATGGAAAGTGGATACAAGACAAGTGGCCTGCCAGACTACAACATCTACATATCAACCTGAAGGAGATGTTAGCAGTCCAGTTTGCATTAATAGCTTTCAAGGATTTACTTCTTCCAGGGCAGGTGTTGATTCTAACAGACAACACAACTGTCATGTGGTACATCAACAAGCAAGGGGGAACACATTCTTATCCTCTATGCAGGCAAGCAATGATTTTGTGGGAGACTGCTCTCAGTTTACAGCTCAATCTTCAGGCAAGGTTTCTGCCGGAGCACAGAACTCCTTAGCAGATGTGTTGAGCAGAAGGATTATGGATCCCCACGAGTGGAAATTGGATCCTCATGTATTTCAGAAATTGACAGTGTCATGGGGAACTCCAGACATAGATCTGTTCGCTTCTCCACTAAACCATCAGCTGCCAAAGTTTTGCACGAAAAGGTTTCATCCCACAGCTTGGAAAGTGGATGCTCTTTCTTTCAATTGGAGCAATCTTCATGTGTATGCCTTTCCACCTCTGCCTCTCCTCCCAAAGGTACTTCTAAAGGTCAGACAGGACAAGCCAAGGATGATTTTAATAGCTCCAGATTGGCCTCGACAGCACTGGTACCCATTACTGAGAAGTCTGGTACGGAAGCCTCCATGGCCTTTGCCTTCGATTCCACACCTGTTGTCCCAGGAGGACAGTCATTTGCTCAATGTCAAACTTCACTCTCTTCACCTAACAGCCTGGCATATTCTGTTTTGAACCATAGAGGGTCTCAACTTCCACAACAAGTTTTGAATGTGATTTTGGAAGCTAAAAGGCCCAGTACAAGGAAAGTGTATGCAGATAAATGGAAGAGATTTTTATTTTGGAGTGCAGCAAAGGATTTTGATGTTTCTGAGCCTAATTTAAGTGTGGCTCTTCAATATCTTACTGAGTTACTGGACAAAGGTTTGTCCTTCTCTTCTATTAAGGTTCATGCTGCAGCAATTTCAGCTCACTATGACTGTGACCCACCATTGTTTTCTCATCCTTTGTTCAAGCAATTTCTTAGAGGGCAAAGAATATAAGACCCCACGTAGAGCTCCTACTCCTGCTTGGGATCTCAATTTTGTGTTGGAGAAACTCACTCTACAACCTTTTGAGCCTGCAGCTACTACTGAGTTGAAATATTTATCATGGAAGACTGCCTTTTTGTTGGCCATTACCTCTGCAAGAAGGGTTTCTGAATTGCAGGCCCTTATGGCGGTTGAGCCTTTCTTAATTTTCCATAAGGATAGGGTATCTTTACGTACTAATCCTTCCTTTATGCCTAAAGTGGTTTCTAGTGTGGCTTTAAACCAAACTATTCATTTGCCTACTTTTTATGCAAATCCCCAAAATAAAGGGGAAAAGATTTTGCACACTTTAGATGTACACCGGCAGTTGCGATATTATTTGGACAGAACTAAAGGGTCCAGGCAGTCTCAGCAGTTATTTGTTTCTTTTGCTTTGAGTTCTCAGGGCAAGCCTGTGTCAAAACAAACTATTTCTAAGTGGATTGGGTTTTGCATTGCTTTCTGTTATTCCCATCATGGCAAGGAGATTCCAGCTGGGATTAGGCCTCATTCCACTAGGGCTACTGCCACTTCGACAGCTTTTTGAGGGGTGGCAACCAAGGATATTTTGGAGGCAGCTACTTGGAGTTCAGTGCATACTTTCTCTAGGCATTATCACCTACCACTTTACTCTAAATCCAGGGCTGGTTTTGCCACTGCTGTTTTGCAGGGCATTTTGGCAGCTCCTGCTTCCTTATAGTTTGGCCATCCTCCCTTACCTCTGCTTTGGGATTCTACCCAAGTGTAAGGACTGCAGCAATGTGAGATGAAGAACATAGTACAGTTTTGTACCTACCATAAATGTAGATGTTCAAGATCCACATTGCTGCAGTCCAATTTACCCTCCCTCCTTCCCTCTGTAGTTAGAGGTGGTTGTGTGGGTTGGGTTGTAAATATTGTGTATATTGTATATATTGTACATATAATTAGTGCAAGGGTGGTTGGTTGGTGGTTTGCTGTCTTTTGGTTTTGACCTTTATTTTTAGGGTCTTCTGACATCTGGGGCAAGAAAAGACTGAGGATATGACGTCGGTCATGCGCATTTGTACCCTGACGTCAGTCAAATGCGCCTTGACCGACGTCAGCCTTATACTTTGATATTCGGGCCGACCGAGGACAGCGGACTACCCAAGTGTAAGGACTGCAGCAATGTGGATCTTCGAACATCTACATTTATGGTAGGTACAAAACTGTACTTTTTACCCCTTCTATAAGAAAATTGACAACGTGTCCCAAGATGTTGTCTAAGAACCTCATTGGCCATCAAGATATTCCAATTTCTTTCCACAATTCCTCTGATTATCTGATTGTTTCTGCCATATGTGGTAACTAATCTTAGGACCATATCACCTTTTTTGTTCTTCTGACGGTCCTGGTATTCAAGAAGCTGGTCCCTAGTTAAATTGTCAGACCCATATTTAGCAGATCTAATATCAAACTCCGAATAGCCTCTATCAAGGAATCTATTCACAAGATCAAAACTGGCTAGCTCATAATCCTCCTTACTGGAATTAATTCTTTTGATACGGCAGAACTGAGATTTAGGGATGTTCCGGACTGTGTGGCGGGGGTGCATACTTGAGGCATGTAGCAATGTATTATACTCAGGATATTTCCTATATATTTTAGTGCCTAGTGTATTATCAGGCTTTCTATAAACATTGACATCTAAAAATTCAATGGTAGTCATGTTGCTATTAACTGTAAATTCAATGCCCCAAATATTACTGTTCAGATAATCAACAAATTCTTTAAGATATTCCGTATCTGCCCGCCACACCATCCAACAATCATCAAGATATCTACGCCAGATATCCATTTCTACAATGTAAATGTTATGAGATGTATCATATATAAGATATTCTTCCAAGTAAGCCATAAATAGGTCTGCATATATAGGGGCAAAAGATGCCCCCATTGCAGTACCTTGTAGCTGCCAATAGCATTCACCTTGGAAAAAGAATATGTTTTTGTTCAAAACATGTTCACACATGCAAATCAAAAGTGTATTAAATCCAGGAGGATATAAATTAGATTTTTCAAGCCAAAACTGAAGTGCTTGAAGACCAGCCCAATGTGGGATACTGGTGTATAATGATTTTACATCTAATGTACAGAGCAGCCAGTCAGATTCAATCTCAGTTTCTGCTATAATTTGTAAAAATTGTGTAGTGTCCTTGATTCTAGCTCTCACATGGACCAACAGTGGTTTCAAATGTTCTGTCAAAAAAGCTGAAAGTGGTTCAGTAAGTGAACCATGACCAGACACTATAGGCTCACCAGGTGGGGAGGTCAAAGATTTGTGTATTTTAGGAAGTAAATATAATATCTGTTTATTTGGATCTTTAACCGTCAAATGTTTGACAATAGTAGTGGATAAAATGCCATTCTCTACTGCACTACCCAAGAAATTATCAATCTCTTTTTTAAAGGTAGGAGTGGGATCAGTATCCATTTTCATATAGCATTTTTTATCTGATAGTTGTCGTAATCCTTCCTGTGTATAATAATCCATATCCAAAACCACTACCGCCCCACCTTTGTCTGCCTTCAAAATCGCTATATCATTGTTGTTTTTCAATTCTTCAAGCGCCTGCCTTTCAGTTCCATGAACATTATCTTTGAGAATGTTGAAACCATATGGTGGAAAATGTAGGTCCCTGAGTACAGCCTGTTGAAAAGCTGTAACATGCGTATTAGCAGGAGGTTGAAATGTAGATTTTAAAAATCTAAACTCAGTAGATCTTTGAGCAGTATTATTAACATTTTCAGAAAAAAATATCTTTAAGTTCAAACTGCGACAAAAATCCAAAACATCATTGACTGTTTGGTATTGATCACAAAAGAAACCAGGTACAAACCCTAAGCCTTTATTTAGGATTGCTTCTTGTTCCAGAGTGAGCTCAGCCTTAGACAAATTAAGGACATTATGAAATTCAGTGTCATCTATTTTAGAAATGCTTGAACTATTCCATCCATTGATTCCAAATCTGGACCTATTATGGTGTTTCCTCCCCCCGCGTCGTTTCTTCTTACCCCAAAAGGGGTAGGTATATTACTTCTTTTTTTGTAGGGTGAGTGATCAGATGTGATACCCTCACTGTCAGTGGGAGAAGACTCATCCCCCGAGGTACTGGTATATATATGCTCTTTGTTTTTAAGAATGGGTCTGGGTCGTTTCCTTGATCTGGCACCGCCCGTACCCGTAGTCATATCCTTAAGTCTGACTGACTTTTGTAATTCAAAAGGGCGTCCCCTAGCATAGTCATTGACGTCCCGATTGAACTTTTTAATTTTCCTTTCTTTCGTCAGTTTATCATACTGGGTCAGTTCCTTAGATAAAT
Source organism: Protopterus annectens (assembly GCF_019279795.1). NCBI lineage: Eukaryota > Metazoa > Chordata > Ceratodontiformes > Protopteridae > Protopterus > Protopterus annectens. The sequence goes on along the minus strand of NC_056726.1, from coordinate 20,408,755 downwards.
TTGCTACAAAGGTACTGTAGTTGCTATTGGATTCAAATTGTTTGCAAATAATGCTAAGATCTTTGATCTCAGCAATGTTTGAATCTATTGTCCTTTCATAATATTCTGACAATATTTGCACAAACCTCATAGATCCTTCTTGAGCTGCCTCAAACCACTCATTGGTCAACCTCTCTTCAGATCTGCTGACCATGGGTTTTAACTTAATTCTAAGACCCCTAGGGACTAATTTTTTATATGAATAGGCCTTAAAAAGCCATAAGTGCCAAATGTTAGCTCTTAGCCCTTTAAGGGCTTTCTCTAGATTGAAAAAGGCAGATTGGCATCCATTGCTTAAAGAGGCAGCTTGTTGATCATTGATATTGTTGCTTGAGATAGATTCCAGTCCAAACACCTGGATATCCTCCCTATCAGCACACATACCCTGTAAAATATTGTCGAGATTCATGTTACCACAATGAACCGACCCAGTATGACAAAATAAAGGTGGTCCGATGCCAGAACCGAGAAAAGGGACCCAATCCAATACCCTATCCAAAAAATGATAGGATTAATATAAATCCAATTTAGTTATTAAATACCAATATCTCAGGGAAAGTAACAAATATGTCAGAAGCCAAATGTGTTCCAAAATCATAAAACCGTGTTCCACCCAGAAAGGCTGTATGAAGGAAGTCCTATATTCACTATAAATAGTGAATATAAAATCATAAATGTGTTAGCCAAAGTAGTGGGTCAGTGGTACTAATAGTTAAACAATGATGGTGTTCAACCTTATGTTAAGGAAAAATATCCTTAAACATATAATGGCAAAAATCCACTAAACTGTATGTGGAATATACTAGGTCAAATCCAATAGTGTTTTAGAGAACACCCATCAATCCCATATATCATAGATAAATCAACCACAAAATAGCTGAATGAGTACCAATATAATGACCAATGTCTAACACCAATTTCTTATGTATCCACCAAATAGTGAAACATAAGCCTTAAATACAAAAAACATATTACGGAAATTCTTTCACAGATAATAAAGGCCTTTGAACATCCTAAACATAAATGTATAGGAGCACCTTAATTGCATAATAATGCAACACATAAATATTGTCATCCACCTATTAGCTAATAGAATAGCATATCAAAATGGCATAAAGTAGACATGCAATAGCTAGTTAGATAATCTCTACCAAAATATAAATCAATGTGTTTTGGAAAAAATATCCTAAACTTAGCCAAAAGGCAAACAAATACACTAATTAGTGTATAGAATGTCACATCATTGATCTGATCAAAAGTATGATAGAGAACTTATTCAATGTGAAAATAATAGCCTATGTAAGACACTTTATAATGCCAATATTCTCCCCAATATCTAAGTATGTATCAGAATTTATGTATCCACTTAAATAGTGAAACATAAATGTTAAGTACAAAAAACATTAGAAGGAAAACCATACATAAATCAAAAAAGGCTCCTTCCACATATAAACCTTAGATATATAGGGACCCCTTAATTATATAACATGGCCAGATAAAAATGGCTAACAAGCTAACTAGATGGCATAACCAAAAGTGGCCTGAGATAAGCATACAATATTATTTGCACAGTTACACAAAAATGCATTATGATATGAAACACATTTCTCTTGATGCAGCCAGTTTAAGTAGTCTAGGCCCCTCTGAAAATGGAAATCAATAAAGAAAAGTTGCACATAGAAACAAGTTAACATACAATGGTCTTTTGAAACATGTGCTCCTATAGCAAAAAACCCCATGAAAATCCAGGATATACTTCCATAGGATTAGCGACAGTAGATGCAAAACACCAAACACCTTAATGTCCCTTTAAAATTCAATAGGCACCAAAAGGTGGATCTACAATCCTAATAGTTTGAATCATATACACGCCCAAAGGCCACTGTACGAAAAAGAATGCAAATATAAGAAGAAGGGGTAACCGAAACCGGTTTGGAGCTTGGGATATTTTTATCCTATGTGATTTTGTCAAATAAATATTTTTGGGACATCATTTGCTGGCCGTTGTGTGTTTTGATAGTTTGGTTGGCCGAGCAAAGCTCTACGTGAGAGGTTTGGTGTGGTCGTACGTTTTCTCTTACTATGCCTTTTCTTTCCATTACTATGCTTAAACGCCTTTGTGGTGTATTTGCTTTTGTTTGGGGGATATATTTTTGTGTTTTTTAAATTACTTAAATATTTTGCTTCCCATTTGGGGGGCATCTGACATCTGGGGCAAGAAAAACTGATGTAATGGCGTCAGCTGCATGTTATATATCCCTGACAACCTGACGTCATGGTAGAAGGGCTGCAACTAGATGCTTCGCACGGACGGCTTGCACGGTCAAACCAAGGAGAGCAACCACAAACGACCAGCAAAGGAGATGGTACGCCCAAGTACTTTATTAATCACAGTAACATTAAAGATATGTCACTAAACCAGACCGGTTTGGGCCTTACAGCCTTTCTCAATGGTATACAAAAATAAATTGATGCAAAAGAAGAAGAACTGATTCAAGTTGTATTTTATACTCCTCCCTATTAAATCAGGAATAGTTGGTATAGCCCAACCTAGTGTTTGGGATGTATACATGCCCAAAAAAACTTTAACTAGATTATCAAAAACAGTTCGTATGCTATTATAAAACAAGCAGTTTATACATTGAATGAATAAATACTACTATTAATAAAGATATCAAGAAAGTCAATTCCATAGTAATATGAACACATATATAAAGAAATTTTAGAAGAAAAAAAACATGAAAATAATATCTTGTAATTTTAAAATGGCCTGATTATGAAAATACACAAAATTCATCACGGCCATACAAGAGCTGATGAAAATATATATACATGATGTAGTATCTTAAACAAGTATTATAACAACAACCACTCAGTGCAAAAGTGTACATTGGTTATCCTTGTTAATCTTATAATATGCCCCCCTGAGCATATATTATCAAAACCACATGAGTTTCACCAATCAGACAAAACACACAAAGATATGGCTTTACACGGCATGTATTAATATGAATAACTAGACCTAACCTCTCTCATAAATGGTCATTCAGACCAGGCGGAAAGAGTGCCCCAAGCTTGGTGATCCAGTATTGTTCTTTTCGATTCAAAATAGAGTGCCAACCCTGTTGATGGCTACGATCCCCTACAATTTTGTCAATGACCATAAACCTAAATTGTGCATTTGGATGTTTGATGGTGTGTCTATAGAGGGCATTAGTTTCCTTCTTATTCCTAATGTCACTCTTATGTTCTGTCATACGTATTCGGAGGGATCTAGAAGTTTGGCCCACATAAAATGATTTGCACTGACATGTGGCCAAATAGATAACCCATGTAGTACTGCAGTTAGCAAAGACCCTCGTCTGGTACACCCGTTCTGTGTTGGCACTTGAAAATTCTTTCAGTGTGTATACTTGGGAACATGAACAACAATGGCCACAAGGGAAGGTACCTATGAGTCTATCTCCTGTTAAGGTTGTTTGTTGGTAGATAGCTCCTCCTCCTTCCTTATGTTTGTAGTGGGAAAACATCCCCCCCAGAGTTTCACCCCTTCTGAAAGACATATGGCAAGTTGTACCTAATAGTGTTCTCAATTCATCATGTGCCATTAATATATTCCAATTGGAGTTCAAAATATCTCTCACCAGCTGATGGTTTCTGCCGTATGTGGTGACAAACCTGATTGTTGAATCCTGATCTTTATTATCAGACTTTTTATATTGCAATAAGGTCTGCCTATCCAAAGAGTTACTCCATTCATTTGCCAAAAGGATGTCCCTCATTTTATATCCTCTGTGTTTAAATCTGCAGCATAAGTCATTCCTATCTGTTTCAAAATCCCCCCTTGATGAACATATGCGTTTCATACGCATGAATTGTGATTTTGGTATATTGCGGATGGTGTGGTAAGGATGCATGCTTGTTGCATGTAACAAAGTATTATATTGGGGGCATTTACGATAAACTTTGGTACTTAAGGTATGATCCTCATTACGGTATACAGTAACATCCAAAAAGTTAATAGTTTTATAATCATATGTTACCGTAAACTCGATACCCCATATATTATCATTCAAATACTGGATGAATTCCTGTAAATATGTAATATCTGCCTTCCACACCATCCAACAATCGTCTAGATATCGTCTCCAGATATCTATTTCAACAATATAGATATTGTGTGATGGGTCATAGATTAAACATTCCTCAAAATAGGCCATAAAAAGGTCAGCATATATAGGTGCAAAGGAAGCCCCCATTGCCGTACCTTGAAGCTGTAAAAAAACACTCACCATGGAAATAGAAAACATTTTTAGTTAGTACGTGTTCCGTCATGCAGATAAGCAGTGTATTGAAGCTGAAGCCCGGTGAATACATTTCACATTTTTCCAACCAGTATTGCAATGATTGCAGACCAGCCCAGTGTGGGATACTGGTGTATAGAGATTTTACATCAAGTGTGCACATCACCCAATCCTGTTCCAGTTGGGTATCTGCTATTGTCTGTAGAAAATGTGTTGTATCTTTCAATCTGGCCCTAACCAATGACAATAGTGGCTTGAGATAAAATGTGAGAAAAGCTGACAGTGGTTCTGTTAATGATCCGATACCAGACACTATAGGCCTACCTGGGGGTTTAGTAATGGACTTATGTATTTTGGGCAAAAGATATAAGATCTGTTTTTGTGGATCTTTGACCGTCAGGTGTTTGACAGCATTAAGAGTTATAATACCTTGATCCTCAGCTGTCTGTAAGAATGAATCAATTTCCTTCTTATATACTGATGTGGGATCTATAAACATTTGCATGTAACATCTACGGTCTGCCAACTGTCTTTTGCCCTCATCTAAATAATCCCCTGTATTCATAACCACAACAGCGCCACCCTTATCTGCAGGCAGAATGGCTATATCACGATTTTGCTTAAGTTCTGCTATAGCAGTTTTTTCCATGATCGAAATGTTTTGACCTAAAATGTTAGATTCATGATGATGAAAATGGAGATCTTTAATGAGACTGTTGAAATATGGAGACATGTTTGTTTATGGGTGGTTGAAAATCAGATTTCAAAAATCTAAACTCAGAAGATCTGTGAGAGGTGTCACCTGAAAAGAACAATTTAAGATTAAGATTGCGACAAAATGACAAAACATCATTGACTATGCTGTATTCATCACTAAAGAAACCCGGAATAAAACCAAGGCCTTTATTCAACAATATAGTTTGTGCATCTGTTAATGGTACATCAGATAGATTTAAAACATTATCAAAGTTAACCTCAGCTACGTCAAGAGTGTTCGTATCAGATTCTCCATAGAATTGGTTACTACGTTTATGTTTGCGACCCCCTCGTCACCTTGGTGAGTGTCTAAAGGGGTATAACTATTGGTTTTCTTACTCTTTGGTGATTCCCGATGGTAGCCACCATCATTATCCGTGTATGATGATTCTTCATCACCCGAAGTACTGGCCAGGGATGCATCAGTGGATTTTAAAATAGATCTAGGTCTCTTTCTGGGTTTCGTACCAAGTGTTTTGTGACTAGTATCATTAAACCTGACCGTCCTAGATGTATCAAAAGGGCGACCCCTCTGATAGTCATTGCAGTCTCTGTTGAATTTGCGAATTTTACGATCCTTGGTCAGTTGATCAAAGGATGCCAAATCCTTCGATAATTTTTTAACCAAGGAAGAAAATAAAGGCTGAGATTCAAAACGTTTACACTCTTCACAAGAGCTTTTAACCTCTGTTAAGCATATATCCACCATTCTCTCATAGTAGGCTGTCAAAATTTTTACGAACATCATAGAGGATTGATGAAGAGCCTGGTTCCATTCCTTCGTCAGCCTGTCCTCCGACCTGCTCACTAAGGGCTGTAACCTGACCCTCAAACCTCTAGGGGTAATATCCTTCTGTATATATGCTTTGAATAATCGCAAATGCCATATATTGGCACGAAGATTCCTCAAATCTTTATTAAATTTATTAAAGGCTGAGTCACAACCCTCAAAAGGACCATTATTAGAGCCATTTTGGTTATTGCTTGACATAACATTGACACCAAATACACCTAAGTCATGCCTATCAGCACATAACCCATTCAAAATCTGCTCCAAATCCATATTCTGTCAGTAATTGAACCAGTAGACTATGATCAACTTACCAAGTAAAAGAAAAATATGCATAAAAAGATAATTCAACAGAGAGCACACCAAAAATAGGAAGCCGTAATACTAAGAGAAAAATAGGAAATCAGCCATATAATACCAGTCACAATAATTCCCAATATTGTTATAATCCACTGAGGCATCCAACCATGGATGATGAAATTATCAGGCACCAGTTTTGATGTAATCACTATGATGTATAGTACATTATTCAGCAGGTAGTTGAAGGTAGAATCAACATGTTATCTACACCTGACACAATGATATATACCTTACAAAGAAAGATTCATAATGAATCATCACTGTTACAGTATTAACAAAAATCGTATCCTGGTTATCATTCACATACAGTTATGTAAAAGATTTTTGATTATAGTCGAAATATATCTACATAACCATATAGGGTACACCGAAGACAACCCCTTGAATCCTGATCAATAGATAGGTTCAAGTATATGAATGGGATTTTCTTAATCATCCAAGTTGTAATGCAACATGTATCAGATAAGGAAGATGAAAAAATATGACGCTAATAACATGTTATATATGTCCATATCTGGTTCCAAATCCAATTTGTATATATATATCCCTCAGATAGTATGGCCTAATAAATAAAGTTTCCCCTTAATAGTTATTTAAAGCATAAGAAAGCACATAATGAAACCAGAATCTAAATTATACCATAAGATGTTTATCCTATATATATTTTTTTGTTATCATTCAGATCCTACTAATGAATAATTCGTAATTCGTCCTTGATGCACAGTATATCATAAATTTGAATCAAAAACCAACAATATTTTTAACCATGGTGTCCCTACTTCAATAACAAACCATTCAGTCTGTTGTAACAACTGAATATTAGTTGAGAATGTGTACATATACATATACCAATAGAAGGATATTATTATAAACTTAGAATCACATCGTAAAAAACATTATCACCAAAAGGCAATATGTAAAACACAATTGCTATCTTAATGTTTAAATATAATTCTCCTATAGTATATATGTGTGTCCCCTATGATTAAACATTTTGTACTAGTATTAAGCAATCCAGTTCAAACAATTAAATAATTGTCCGAAAACGACTGTACTGTGAAAACCACAGTCGAAATATGTCCAACATCCACAAAAGTTATGCAAATGTTCCCCTCGACCAGCAGTATGACATTAAGAACACACCATCAGCGTTTGGATCGTATCTTTGTGTGTTTTGTCTGATTGGTGAAACTCATGTGGTTTTGATAATATATGCTCAGGGGGGCATATTATAAGATTAACAAGGATAACCAATGTACACTTTTGCACTGAGTGGTTGTTATTATAATACTTGCTTAAGATACTACTTCATGTATATATATTTTCATCAGCTCTTGTATGGCCGTGATGAATTTTGTGTATTTTCATAATCAGGCCATTTTAAAATTACAAGATATTATTTTCATGTTTTTTTTTTCTTCTAAAATGTCTTTATATATGTGTTCATATTACTATGGAATTGACTTTCTTGATATCTTTATTAATAGTAGTATTTATTCATTCAATGTATAAACTGCTTGTTTTATAATAGCATACGAACTGTTTTTGATCATCTACTTAAAAAAGTTTTTTTGGGCATGTATACATCCCAAACACTAGGTTGGGCTATACCAACTATTCCTGATTTAATAGGGAGGAGTATAAAATACAACTTGAATCAGTTCTTCTTCTTTTGCATCAATTTATTTTTGTATACCATTGAGAAAGGCTGTAAGGCCCAAACCGGTCTGGTTTAGTGACATATCTTTAATGTTACTGTGATTAATAAAGTACTTGGGCGTACCATCTCCTTTGCTGGTCGTTTGTGGTTGCTCTCCTTGGTTTGACCGTGCAAGCCGTCCGTGCGAAGCATCTAGTTGCAGCTGTTCATTTAGCCTCGCTGGTGGTTCCTGATGGTAGCTCTACATTTTTCGTGTATTTGGTATCGATAATACAAGGTGTATTAAGTGAAGAAGACTGTGTACTTGGATATCCAGTAATACGGCATGTTTTAGGCTCTTTGGGATGTATACTTTGCTTCAGTCCTTAAGGAGGAACTAGGCCTATCAGGCGGACTAATCGTTACGCTAAGAACTTTCTTTTCTTTATCGTGGACATTGGTATTGTTTTTGACTTTTTGAAGCTTACAAAAAGAACAATGTTAAGTTGTCAATCTCGCCTTCATTCTTGCTTGATGGGTTCGGAGCCGATCCTCGGCTCCGACTCGGCACTTGCTAAGCTCGAGAGTCACTTTTACCAGCTCGAGGCAGCCCCATATCCCATGATGCAAGGCGGTAAGTACCCAGATCTCGTTTGCCGCTTCGCTGATGAGGTCCTCCTTTTACCAGCTCCTGGTAAGTGATTCTAATATTACTATTTTTGCCCCTTTTCTTTAAAAAAACTTTAGATAGTTAGTTTAAATACAGTTTTAGTCCCCTTCTGACAAGAATTTTCCCTGTCTCCTTAAAATTTCTAGTCAGACTTTCTCCCATCCCATCCCCCCCCCTTTCGACCCCCTTATGCAGGTTATTGCCCGAAAGGCGTGGGCTGCTCCTGACTCTGTAGAGCCAGTCCCTAGGAGGCCTTCAAAAATTATTACTGCCCCGTCGGACAAGCAATTCCTCACTAAAGGTGTCCCCGCTGATGCCATGGTGGTGGCTGCTGCCACCAAGAAGGAGCTTGCAGATCCTTCTGTACCTGTCCATCCTCCTAATAAGGACTCTAGGACCATGGATAGGTACGGTAAGCGGATGTTTTCTTCAGCGACCTTTGCTATGCGTTCGCTGAACTACCTATGTCACTTCACCAGACTCCAAAGGGATATCCTTAAGGAGCTAGGTGAAGTTGTGCAGGATCCTACAGCTGCAGGGGCTCAGGAAAAATTGCTTCGCAGCTAGGAACCCTTAACTCCATTGCAAACTCCTCCATGCGGCTAATATCATATGCTGCTGATGGAGCGAGTAGGGCCGCAGGTACAGGTGTGGCTCTTAGACGCCAAGCCTGGATGCGGCTATGTAACTTTGCAGATCCCTTTAAGGCGTCCTTCACAAACTCTCCCTTTGATGGGTCAGCTTTGTTTGGCCCTCAAGTGAAGGAAACATTGACCAGGTGTGAGCAGGACGGCAAAACTCTTTCTGCCGTAGGAGTCCGTTTTTCCACACCTTCTAGACCTTACCCCAAAGGACAGAAGGGTGGCAAAATGTGGTTCCGCAAATCCCAAGGAGTCACGCCGGATTCACGTGGTCAGTTTACCCCTAGAGGCAGAGGGGGTAACAACAACAGACGCCGCTCTAGAGGCAGAGGGGGTCCACAAAACCAGGGAAACAGAGAGTCTCTCTCTGACAAGCCCTTTCAGCATCCCTGAGATGTTGCCCGGCTGTCCCTCCTTGGAGGCAGTCGGGGGAAGATTATCGCTGTACCCAAAAGCCTGGCATTCCCTCACTCAAGACAGATGGGTACAGTCGATCATATCCGAGGGTTACATGATTCCTTTCGAGGAAAGTCCTTTTTATCCCTCAAATTCCCTTCCAGATGTACCACCCGGTCTAAGGGAAATTGCAGAGTTAGAAGTCTTAAAACTACTGCAAAAAAGAGCCATTCAGCCAGTTACAACAGACCATTCAGAGCCGGAATCTACTCAAGGTTCTTTTGGTCCCCAAAAGACGGGAGACTGGAGACCAATATTGGATCTCAGCAGACTCAACAAGTCTGTGAGGAAGACAAGATTCTGAATGGTCACTCTTCAGTCAATTCTGCCCTTCTTACAGAAGGACAACTGGATGTGCTCAATAGATCTTCAGGATGCGTATTATCACATAAAAATACACAAACGCTCCAGGAGATTTCTCCGCTTTCGGCTGGGGTCCAGTCATTTCCAGTTCAGAGCCCTGCCCTTTGGTCTCACTACAGCCCCCAGAGTGTTCACCAAGTGCATGGCAGTGGTCACGGCTCACCTGAGACGTCTAGGATTCCAGGTGTTTCCGTATCTCGACGACTGGCTCCTTTCAGCCACCACCAGGCATCAGCTTGTTCAAGCCAGGGATTACACAATAAATCTTTGTGCTCAGTTGGGCATCTCGATCAACTTCGAAAAGTCATCCTTATCGCCCTGCCAGTCTATTACTTTCATAGGCGCAAACTTAAACACTGTTCGGATGTCAGCTACCCTTACAGATCAAAGAGTTTCAGACATTCAAAGTCATGTCAGGATCATTCTAGCCAACAAGAAAATACAGGCCAGAATGGTTCTAAAGGTATTAGGCCTCATGGCTGCGGCCATTACTCTTCTTCCCCTGGCTCGTTTCTATATGCGCCTTCTTCAGTGGATGTTGTTCACTCAGTGGTCTTACCAACAACTTCCAATGCGTTACCAGATTCTGGTGACACAGACTTGCAAAAATCATCTTGCTTGGTGGATCACATCTCCCCAGGTTCACCAAGGCAGACACTTTGTACCCCCATCCCCGGTAGCCACTGTCACCACGGATGCCTCCCTGATCGGGTGGGGGGGTCATTATCAGGGCAGGATGGTTCATGGGACGTGGCAGCCGTTCGAGTACCACCTGCACATAAATGTCCTGGAGATGAGAGCAGTGCTTTTAACGTTGCAAGCCCTCAACGACTTTCTTCCCGTAGGGACAATTGCAGTCCATACAGACAACATGTCTGTAGTTTGGTATATCAACAAACAGGGCGGAACCAAGTCCTACCCCTTGTGTCGAGAAGCGCTCAGACTATGGCAATGGGCAATCTCCTCTCATCGGTTTCTGGTAGCAACGCATATCCCTGGGAAAACCAACATTGTAGCGGACAGATTGAGCAGAGCTATTCTCATGCCTCACGAGTGGTCTCTCAAGCAATCTATAGTGGAAGAGATTTTTCTGGAATGGGGTCGCCCATGTTGCGATCTTTTTGCTACTCCCCAAAACAGCAAATGCCCGGACGACTTCTCTCTCTTCCCTCTACCAGGCCATCCCCCCAGAGACACTCTGACCCAGGATTGGCCCCAGGGACTTCTTTATGCCTTTCCTCCATTTCCTCTGATCCCTCAAGTTATCCAGAAAGCAACCGTTTTGAGAGCCAAAATGATTCTCATTGCTCCTTACTGGCCTCGACAAGTTTGGTTCCCGTTCCTCCATCGTCACCTTTTGGTGCAGCCGTGGCATCTGGACCCAGTGCCAGATCTTCTGATTCACCAATCCGGTCAGCTGCACCGGTCTATCCCTTCTCTCAACCTCACAGCATGGTTGCTCCACTTCCTTCCTTAGCCAGGCTTCCTTTGATCTCTAACCCTGTTAGAGACATCATAGTAGCTTCTTTAAAATCCTCTACCAGGAGGATTTATGCAAGCAAATGGAAACGTTTCTCTTACTGGGCTAAAGCCAAGAATATTAATCCTTTCACTGCCCCAGTTCAGGCAGTTCTGGACTTCTTAGCAGAGATTTTTCATGCAGGCTCCTCTTCTTCCACAGTCAGAGTTCAATTGGCTGCTATCTCGAACTTTCATGTCGGGATTGCAGATCACAATATTATGTCCCATAGGCTTTGTAGAGCCTTCTTGAAAGGAATTTTCCTGCTAAAGCCTCCAATCAGGAATCCTCCTCCTCAATGGGATCTAAATTTAGTGCTGACATCCTTGATTCTTCCCCCCTTCGAGCCAGCTGTTTCTTGCTCCCTAAAATTTCTTTCTAGGAAAACTTTATTCCTAGTAGCTATTACATCGGCCAGGAGGGTGTCTGAACTTCATGCTCTATCGGTTCGACCCCCCTATTTGGTCTTTCACAAAGACAGAGTATCATTGAGAACTAATCCGACCTTTTGCCTAAGGTCGCCTCAAAGACCAATTTGAATCAATCCATTGATCTCCCTGTATTTTTCCCAAACTATTCGAACAGATCCGAACAAAAACTACATTATCTTGATGTCCACTGCCAACTCAGATATTATTTGGACAGAACTAAACAATTTAGGAAATCTGATCAACTCTTTGTTTCCTATGCGGATAACAAGAAAGGCCTTCCTGTCTCTAAAGTGACCTTGTCTAGATGGTTTTCTTCGGTCATCTCTGAAATTTATCTGCTCAGGGGAAAACAGCTGTGCTCAAAACCTAAAGCACATTCAACTAGGAGCTTAGCTACTTCTACAGCCTTTCAAGCTAGACTTCCTTTAGACACTATTTGTGAAGCGGCCACTTGGGCCACTCCTCATACTTTTGTTTCCCATTACAAATTGGACTTGGCCTCCAGGGATAGAGCCAGTTTTGGCTCTACAGTCCTCAAGAGTCTGTTCCATTGAGCCACCCAGGATAGAGGTGCTAGGGACGCGGTCCCATCAAGCAAGAATGAAGGCGAGATTGACAACTTAACATTAAGAAGTTATGTACCTACCATAACGTTCCATGTTAGTTGTCTTCTCTCGCCTTCTTTCTTGCGACCCTCCCTCCTTCCCCCAGGCCTGGACAGACCTTTTTCTGTAAGGAGTTATTATGCTGAAGACCATTCAGTCCTGGTCTTTCTTCCATCCTGTAGGCTTTCTTTCTTCCTTTGGGAAGTGTTTTATGCTTGGTGCTACTGCCCTTTGTCATCAAACGAGATCTGGGTACTTACCGCCTTGCATCATGGGATATGGGGCTGCCTCGAGCTGGTAAAAGTGACTCGAGCTTAGCAAGTGCCGAGTCGGAGCCGAGGATCGGCTCCGAACCCATCAAGCAAGAAAGAAGGCGAGAGAAGACAACTAACATGGAACGTTATGGTAGGTACATAACTTCTTATTTATGCACTAAAGGCATTAACATCTATATATTTCTCCAAGACTTATGGTTTGGTTTTGGGGATACATGTAAAAATTGTGTCTTAATGATATATCTATCGTAACTAGGGGGTGGAATTTATGGTGAATGAGTGCAGATCGGAATATTGGAACTTTTTCAACATTGATTATGCTCTTATAAGGGCTACGATTTCAATGTGGATGGCATTTCTTTGATGAGATACTGCTGTTCGAGGGAAATGGGTACAGGAATCGTTTTAGGTGTTGGACATATTACTCTGTAGATGGTTACGATCCAAACGCTGATGGTGTGTTCTTAATGTCATACTGCTGGTCGAGGGGAACGTTTGCATAACTTTTGTGGATGTTGGACATATTTCGACTGTGGTTTTCACAGTACAGTCGTTTTCGGACAATTATTTAATTGTTTGAACTGGATTGCTTAACACTAGTACAAAATGTTTAATCATAGGGGACACACATATATACTATAGGAGAATTATATTTAAACATTAAGATAGCAATTGTGTTTTACATATTGCCTTTTGGTGATAATGTTTTTTACGATGTGATTCTATCTAAGTTTATAATAATATCCTTCTATTGGTATATGTATATGTACACATTCTCAACTAATATTCAGTTGTTACAACATAGACTGAATGGTTTGTTATTGAAGTAGGGACACCATGGTTAAAAATATTGTTGGTTTTTGATTCAAATTTATGATATACTGTGCATCAAGGACGAATTACGAATTATTCATTAGTAGGATCTGAATGATAATAAAAAAAATATATATAGGATAAACATCTTATGGTCTAATTTAGATTCTGGTTTCATTATGTGCTTTCTTATGCTTTATATAACTATTAAGGGGAAACTGTATTTATTAGGCCATACTATCTGAGGGATATATATATACAAATTGGATTTGGAACTAGATATGGACATATATAACATGTTATTAGTGTCATATTTTTTCATCTTCCTTATCTGATATATGTTACATTACAACTTGGATGATTAAGAAAATCCCATTCATATACTTGAATCTATTGATCAGGATTCAAGGGGTTGTCTTCGGTGTACCCTATATGGTTATGTAGATATATTTCGACTATAATCAAAAATCTTTTACATAACTGTATGTGAATGATAACCAGGATACGATTTTTGTTAATACTGTAACAGTGATGATTCATTATGAATCTTTCTTTGTAAGGTATATATCACTGTGTCAGGTGTAGATAACATGTTGATTCTACCTTCAACTACCTGCTGAATAATGTACTATACATCATAGTGATTACATCAAAACTGGTGCCTGATAATTTCATCATCCATGGTTGGATGCCTCAGTGGATTATAACAATATTGGGAATTATTGTGACTGGTATTATATGGCTGATTTCTATTTTTCTCTTAGTATTACGGCTTCCTATTTTTGGTGTGCTCTCTGTTGAATTATCTTTTTTTGCATATTTTTCTTTTACTTGGTAAGTTGATCATAGTCTACTGGTTCAATTACTGACAGAATATGGATTTGGAGCAGATTTTGAATGGGTTATGTGCTGATAGGCATGACTTAGGTGTATTTGGTGTCAATGTTATGTCAAGCAATAAACAAAATGGCTCTAATAATGGTTTTTTTGAGGGTTGTGACTCAGCCTTTAATAAATTTAATAAAGATTTGAGGAATCTTCGTGCCAATATATGGCATTTGCGATTGTTCAAAGCATATATACAGAAGGATATTACCCCTAGAGGTTTGAGGGTCAGGTTACAGCCCTTAGTGAGCAGGTCGGAGGACAGGCTGACGAAGGAATGGAACCAGGCTCTTCATCAATCCTCTATGATGTTCGTAAAAATTTTGACAGCCTACTATGAGAGAATGGTGGATATATGCTTAACAGAGGTTAAAAGCTCTTGTGAAGAGTGTAAACGTTTTGAATCTCAGCCTTTATTTTCTTCCTTGGTTAAAAAATTATCGAAGGATTTGGCATCCTTTGATCAACTGACCAAGGATCGTAAAATTCGCAAATTCAATAGAGACTGCACTGACTATCAGAGGGGTCGCCCTTTTGATACATCTAAGACGGTCAGGTTTAATGATACTAGTCACAAAACACTTCGTACGAAACCCAGAAAGAGACCTAGATCTATTTTAAAATCCACTGATGCATCCCTGGCCAGTACTTCGGGTGATGAAGAATCATCATACACGGATAATGATGGTGACTACCATCGGGAATCACCAAAGAGTAAGAAAACCAATAGTTATACCCCTTTAGACACTCACCAAGGCGACGAGGGGGTCGCAAACATAAACGTAGTAACCAATTCTATGGAGAATCTGATACGAACACTCTTGACGTAGCTGAGGTTAACTTTGATAATGTTTTAAATCTATCTGATGTACCATTAACAGATGCACAAACTATATTGTTGAATAAAGGCCTTCGTTTTATTCCGGGTTTCTTTAGTGATGAATACAGCATAGTCAATGATGTTTTGTCATTTTGTCGCAATCTTAATCTTAAATTGTTCTTTTCAGGTGACACCTCTCACAGATCTTCTGAGTTTAGATTTTTGAAATCTGATTTTCAACCACCCATAAACAAACACGTCTCCATATTTCAACAGTCTGTCATTAAAGATCTCCATTTTCATCATCATGAATCTAACATTTTAGGTCAAAACATTTCGATCATGGAAAAAACTGCTATAGTAGAACTTAAGCAAAATCGTGATATAGCCATTCTGCCTGCAGATAAGGGTGGCGCTGTTGTGGTTATGAATACAGGGGATTATTTAGATGAGGGCAAAAGACAGCTGGCAGACCGTAGATGTTACATGCAAATGTTTATAGATCCCACATCAGTATATAAGAAGGAAATTGATTCATTCTTACAGACAGCTGAGGATCAAGGTATTATTAATGCTGTCAAACACCTGACGGTGAAAGATCCACAAAAACAGATCTTATATCTTTTGCCCAAAATACATAAGTCCATTACTAAACCCCCAGGTAGGCCTATAGTGTCTGGTATCGGATCATTAACAGAACCACTGTCAGCTTTTCTCACATTTTATCTCAAGCCACTATTGTCATTGGTTAGGGCCAGATTGAAAGATACAACACATTTTCTACAGATAATAGCAGATACCCAACTGGAACAGGATTGGGTGATGTGCACACTTGATGTAAAATCTCTATACACCAGTATCCCACACTGGGCTGGTCTGCAATCATTGCAATACTGGTTGGAAAAATGTGAAATGTATCCACTGGGCTTCAATACACTGCTTATCTGCATGACGGAACACGTACTAACTAAAAATGTTTTCTATTTCCATGGTGAGTGTTTTTTACAGCTTCAAGGTACGGCAATGGGGGCTTCCTTTGCACCTATATATGCTGACCTTTTTATGGCCTATTTTGAGGAATGTTTAATCTGTGACCCATCACACAATATCTATATTGTTGAAATAGACATCTGGAGACGATATCTAGACAATTGTTGGATGGTGTGGAAGGCAGATATTACATATTTACAGGAATTCATCCAGTATTTGAATGATAATATATGGAGTATCGAGTTTACGGTAACATATGATTATAAAACTATTAACTTTTTGGATGTTACTGTATACCGTAATGAGGATCATACCTTAAGTACCAAAGTTTATCGTAAATACCCCCAATATAATACTTTGTTACATGCAACAAGCATGCATCCTTACCACACCATCCGCAATATACCAAAATCACAATTCATGCGTATGAAACGCATATGTTCATCAAGGGGGGATTATGAAACAGATAGGAATGACTTATGCTGCTGATTTAAACACAGAGGATATAAAATGAGGGACATCCTTTTGGCAAATGAATGGAGTAACTCTTTGGATAGGCAGACCTTATTGCAATATAAAAAGTCTGATAATAAAGATCAGGATTCAACAATCAGGTTTGCCACCACATACGGCAGAAACCATCAGCTGGTGAGAGATATTTTGAACTCCAATTGGAATATATTAATGGCACATGATGAATTGAGAACACTATTAGGTACAACTTGCCATATGTCTTTCAGAAGGGGTGAAACTCTGGGGGGGATGTTTTCCCACTACAAACATAAGGAAGGAGGAGGAGCTATCTACCAACAAACAACCTTAACAGGAGATAGACTCATAGGTACCTTCCCTTGTGGCCATTGTTGTTCATGTTCCCAAGTATACACACTGAAAGAATTTTCAAGTGCCAACACAGAACGGGTGTACCAGACGAGGGTCTTTGCTAACTGCAGTACTACATGGGTTATCTATTTGGCCACGTCAGTGCAAATCATTTTATGTGGGCCAAACTTCTAGATCCCTCTGAATACGTATGACAGAACACAAGAGTGATATTAGGAATAAGAAGGAAACTAATGCCCTCTATAGACACACCATCAAACATCCAAATGCACAATTTAGGTTTATGGTCATTGACAAAATTGTAGGGGATCGTAGCCATCAACAGGGTTGGCACTCTATTTTGAATCGAAAAGAACAATACTGGATCACCAAGCTTGGGGCACTCTTTCCGCCTGGTCTGAATGACCATTTATGAGTGAGGTTAGGTCTAGTTATTCATATTAATACATGCCGTGTAAAGCCATATCTTTGTGTGTTTTGTCTGATTGGTGAAACTCATGTGGTTTTGATAATATATGCTCAGGGGGGCATATTATAAGATTAACAAGGATAACCAATGTACACTTTTGCACTGAGTGGTTGTTATTATAATACTTGTTTAAGATACTACATCATGTATATATATTTTCATCAGCTCTTGTATGGCCGTGATGAATTTTGTGTATTTTCATAATCAGGCCATTTTAAAATTACAAGATATTATTTTCATGTTTTTTTTTCTTCTAAAATTTCTTTATATATGTGTTCATATTACTATGGAATTGACTTTCTTGATATCTTTATTAATGGTAGTATTTATTCATTCAATGTATAAACTGCTTGTTTTATAATAGCATACCAACTGTTTTTGATCATCTACTTAAAGTTTTTTTGGGCATGTATACATCCCAAACACTAGGTTGGGCTATACCAACTATTCCTGATTTAATAGGGAGGAGTATAAAATACAACTTGAATCAGTTCTTCTTCTTTTGCATCAATTTATTTTTGTATACCATTGAGAAAGGCTGTAAGGCCGAAACCGGTCTGGTTTAGTGACATATCTTTAATGTTACTGTGATTAATAAAGTACTTGGGCGTACCATCTCCTTTGCTGGTCGTTTGTGGTTGCTCGTCATGGTAGAAGGGACAGCAACTGACACAGGACCCAAGACTTTGTTAATCAGGCCGACTGAGGGCAACCTGCCAGCAGATTACCCAAATGTAATGGCTGCAACAGTGAATACACTCAAACATCTACATTTATGGTAAGTGTACACAACTGTACTTTTGTATTCCCATGAATGAAAATAAGCTTATCTTTTGGTGTCTGTGCCCATTTCTGATCTGCATGCCCTGAAGTGGGACTCTTGTGATTGTCCATTCCACCAACAAGGGAATTGCATTCCTGTCCTGTTCAAGTCTGGACCCACACTATACTCTTATCTGAATTTTTTTCTTGTTTGTCCTGGTGATTGATTTATTTCTCCACAAGTACAGCTCTGCTATACAATATATATTGCCCAGTGTCCCCTTCTGCATAGTCAAACTTGGAAATTAGTTGTGGTTCATTTTACTTGTTTTGCCAAAAATTTTCAGATATGCAGATTTAGTAAGAGATTTTTATTTTTTCCATTTATAGGTGGAAACAAGCTTCAGACAGCTGGAAATAAAATAGAAGAGGCCAAAACAGTTGAAATTCAGAAGTCATCTGCTTCTACTGTGAGTCAGACACAAGAAGTGAAATCTGACACAAGTGTGGAACCTGCTACATCAGCCTTGCTTGCTGCATTGCAAAGTGATGTCCAGCCTGTAGGCCATGATTATGTGGAAGAGGTAATCAATATGCATTAATTTGGTTTGTTAGAGATTTATAGACCACCCAATTTATTATGTTGCTAACAAAAGCAGGCCTCTGTCCATGTGCTAAACCAGACTGCCATGTATAAAACTTGCATTTAATTTTTTTTCTATTAGAAGCTGTAGCATTTTTTAGTTCAGTCTGTGGACCTAAAAGCTGTATGACAGTTCCAAGAAAGTTTCCTTCCTCTCCAATTTATTTTTTCTTTAAGGCTTCTGTAATTGAAGTCACATTTCCTCTTCACTGATGGACATCGCACTGTCATTTGCCTAGCTTCTTAACTCTCCACAATTTTTTCTCTCTGCTTAGTGGGGCTTTCGACCTCTCGTTAATTTTAGAAAGGTTCCCATGGCCAGTGCCTAAAGCTGAAGTGTTTCTTTGGGTACACGATTGCAAGCTAACACTTGCACAGCAATCTTTCTACTGTGGGTGAGTAGCATAGTATGACACAATTGTAAATGTCAAATATTCAACTTAGTCACCTGAAGGCACAGAAGATGAAAAGCTTTTCCAGAGGAGCAGCAACCTTGAGTCATCTGCTCACAGTTTAATGGAGACATCTGGTGCAAAGGAATCTCACTCCCAGATATCCGTATGGTTCCAACAAGGTTTTATGGCCCTTAATAAAGGTTAGTTGAGTTTTAGGTTCATAGGTGTTTACTAGGCTAACGACCACAAGGGCCCTTTTAAGCCTAGCCATGCATCTCAAATCTCCGCCAAGTTCTGATACCCTTGATAAGTGTAAGCATGGGCCTGGGAGATGAGCTATTTACAGGTTACCTGTGTCCATTAGAGACATAAGTGCCAAACCAGGGATGAATTTCCAGTTTCCCATCCAATTGTCCAAGTTGGATTTCAATTGGGTTAGGGAGGAACTCTGCTTCACATGGATGGGGAGCCTTTTCCATAGACGGGATAGTCTCTGGGATGAATACCTGTCCCTCCAGCAAGTCCTATATATATCACAGGCAAGGTTTGTCTTTAAAACAGGTAATTCTGGTGCTGTTTATTTTGTGGATATGCAGGAGGTCCATTAGAGTGGGGTCTGACAATGCCCTGTATGCCAGGCATAGATCTCATGTCAAAAGCCTGTAGGAGACAGAATACAGGGATAGGGCCTTGAGGCAGTCTGCATAGGATCTATCACTTACGCCCCGTATTCTTTTAGTGAGGAGTCTCTGTGGACGTTCCAGTTGTTGGATGTGCCTGGTTAGGTACATACCAAAGGGGGCATAGTACTCATTGACAGGTCTGATGAATGCCGAGTACAGTGGAACAGTGACTTCCTTGGACTTAGATGCCATACATTTGTTTATAAGTTGCACAACATAGAATGATTTCTTCACCACTGTAGACACATGATGGTCAAAGGCTAGATTACTGTATGTGTGCAGCCCTAAGTCTCTGACTACTGGGTCATCTCCAAGGGGTGTGTTGTCAGTAGGATAGTTACCAAGGATGGATGACTTCCCAAAGGATACTGTTATGCATTTCTTGGCATTTACTTTTAGTCCATGGCTCTGACACCAGTTGTTTGTCTGCGTCAGCCCCTCCTGAAGAGCATTTGTCAGTGTGGGATTCAGTGACGGCTCCTAATTTGCAATGTTCTGCAAATTTAGTCAGCCAGAGACCACTGTCATTGGCCTTGACTTCTGAAAAGTAAATGCCAAAAAGGAGCGGTACAATGACTTATCGCTTAGGGACTCCATTTGTGACTGGCCTCTTTGTAGAGGTGGACTCACCAATTCTAACTTCCTGGGTCTTGTCTGTAAGCCAGTTGGCTATCCACCAGCTGAAATACAGGTTTGTACCAAACCTCATGAGGTTGTCAACAATGGCCGAGTGGGGAATTGTGTCAAATGTCTTGTATAGGTCAAGGTAGGCAGTGTGAAAGATTTTGCCCTCATCCATTGCTTTAGTGACCTTCTCAAAGAAGCCCAGCAGGTTGAGTAGGCATGATGTACCCTTGATGAAACCAAACTGGGTTGGGTCCTGTATCTGGAGGTTTTTCTATATCTCTGTTGATCATCTCCATGATAATTCTTTCCGTAGCTTTACATGTAAGACTAGTGAGTCTTATGGGTCTGTTGTTTCCAGGGTCTGTAGTTGGCCCACCTTTGTGCAGAGGAATGACTGTTGCTTTTCTCCATTCATGAGGCACAAAGCCTGTTTGTAGGCTACTGTTAAATAGTAATTCCAGAGGCCCTGATGGATCATGTTTCATACTATTTAGAAGGCATCCTGAGACATTGTCTGGGCCCATTGATGCAATGTTCTTGGTCTTAGAGAGACCATTAAGGACCTGTTCCCTAGTGATAGTAGGATGAGTTTTGATGATATTTCCTGAGGGAAGGTTGGGGGGGGGGGGTTAAAATTGGAGCTGAATTTATCAGCTAGGAGATTTGCTGTATCATTTGGCTCAGTATAGGTGGCTCCATTTACAATGAGCTCTGCACACAATTGTGTATTGCGTTTGAGGTTGCGGACATAGCTAAAGAATGCTTTGTGGTTGTCCTTGGCCTGGGAGGCCAAACTTATCTCAAATGTGGCTTTGGTAGACCTCATTTCTCCTCTGAGTTGTTTAGTTTGAGTGTGCTTTTATCCTGCTGGGTGCTGCACGTCCTAATTTTTGCCATGATTTTCTTCTTCCTGTTATACAGCCTATTGATTTTGTGATTCCACCAGAGTAGCTTCTTTTATAAGTTAAGTTCTGTACTTCCTCCTGGTGGGTACAGCTGCCTCTGTGCAACTATTAACATGCTTGTACAGGGTTTCTGTAATCAGTTCTGCATTGACAGAAGTGTTCTCAGGGATTATCGGGGCTTGAAATTTTGCCAGGTTCTCACTTAATAACAGGATGTTAGCCTTAAAATAATCCCTGAATATTCCAGGTTTAGCTGGAAGTCCAGGCTTTATTTTTGCTTCAGAGGGGACCATTTTGTGGTCTGACCTTACTAGGGAAGGCATTACAGTAGGGGGCGTGCAGCAGTCTGCCATATTAGTGAGGACCAGATCCAGTATGGTTGCACCCCTGATTGGTGTATTTACTGTCAGGTCCATGGAGTTTGTGTTTACAAAATCCAGGAATTTCTGTGCATGTACGTTTGGTGTCATATAGGATTCCCAGTTAATAGTGGGGTAATTAAATTCACCCATGAGTATGGTACTGGGTTGGATGGTTAGTGTTTCTAATAAGTTGAAATACATGTTATGGGTTTCCTGGGTCATAGAGGGGGACCTGTAGCTTGCAAAGGTAGTGGTATTGGATTTTACCTGTGGTGATTTGAACTTGGAGCAGCTCAGGTGCATTGTCCTGTTTGACCAGCCTCGAAATATATTTATTTTTCATCTAAGTAGATATCTCCACCTTCAGTCCCTGCTTGTGAAAGTAGCTGGCCTGAATGTGTGGAAGGCATTACAACTTTGCACTGTTGGTGTGCTGTTCGCGGTTTTAAACCATGTCTCAGTGACTGCACAGACGTCTGCATTCTGTAGGGTAAGGAGAGCTTCTAGGGAGTAGAGTTTTTTGCTTAGACTCCTAGCATTGAGCAGTAATGCATTAAGATTTTCTTGGTTTTGATTTGCTGTGTCGGAAGTACTTTCAGTTTGGCATTGCCTAAATAAGGCACTATGGGGGAAGACAGTGTTTTAGCTAATATTTGAAAGCCTAGAGGGAAGAGCTGCAGACCATCCCTGGCAAAGCAGCATGGTCTGTTGACCGTCTCCTTCCATGCTGACAAATATTGCACCCCCATAGAATGACACTAAAACTAAGCCAATTATTAAAGTGAATCATATTTTGTTCGTATTGTGGCAGCATCCTTTGAGAAGGTAAAATGCTGCTCAATGGTAGGCTCATACCAGCCTGAGGCATATATATTTTCTTTTGCCATGGTCTGCCATACCTTACAAGGGTCTACCAATTCAGGCTTAGATTTAACACAGTTTGAAGTTTGAGACCTATTTAAACAGCTGTAGAAGTCCTTTCTCAGGGGAACATAGTCTAACTCCAGTGCTGGTTTTTCCAGTAGCTGCATGTCTTAGATGTCATCTCCCTGTCACCCGACTGTCGCATGTCCTATATTTAACTTCACATACACTTGCAATGTAGATGTGTGCACATTTCAGAGGTGGATGTTTAGCATCCCCTTCCTTTTTAAAGGGTTCAAAGGATCCAGACATTCTCTCCAAGGTGGATAAGCATGCTAAGACTTCCCTTCATTTCCTTTCTGTATGATAAAATCTGTTGTTGCCTGTAATGCTCTGTAAGTCCCAAAGAAGTACCTGAATGAAAATTTGGTGGAGGGGAAGGCAGGTCCTAAAACCCTTTCCCATCACTAATGATGCTTTTTAAGCATAGTGGAAGCACATGTGTTCTCCTGCTGCACTTCCCAAGAAGGTGAATGTTCTTTGTGAGTCTTGCATGAGACTGTGGCGAAGTGTTCTTGTGCGGACTCCTACCTTATGTATCTTTTCAGTCCAGCACAGGCCCCTGAAGCCACTGCATTTTGCTGCCCTGGTTCCTGACAAGGGAGTTCAAAGCATTTGACAAGATAAGCAAGAGGATATTCTGGACTACCTTGTTGAAGTTTAGAGCCTTCAAACGTTTGTATCACTTTTTTTTTCTAGTCCTTCCTAGTAGATCAGGTGCTGGGAAACCTTTTGATTTTTCCTCAGTCTGGTCTTAGTGTGGTCTCAAGGAAGAGCTGGTCATGAGGTTCATAGGTTAGTACTAAGCTAACTGCCCTTGCGAGCCATTTTAAGCCTAGCCAATTATCCCTTGTGAGACTCAAGCTGTGCACCTTGTGTTTGTAAGGCACACACCTTAACCATTAGGCCACCCTCCCAAGTTTTTAGGTTTCCGCCTTTGCTAGACGGCATGGCTGAAGCGGTCTTAATTTTGCTGTTTTACGTTAGAACAGCTTCTTGATCTGCAAGTCTGTGCTCATCCAAGTGCTGTCTCGGACATCCAGACTCAGAAACTCCTCTTCCCAAGTCCCTTCCTCTGTTGACTAAACTCATTCTGTGGGTGTGTGTGTTTTCTAACAGCAAGAATGTTATGAATATTAAGGAAATTGTAAGCATTAATTTACATTTTGTACTTGCTTGTAGGAAAACGTAATGCTGTAATTGAAGAAAATGCCCTTTTTAAGTTTAGTGTGATGTATTTAGCCAGAGTCAACCCACTTACCATCCCTCCTTACTGACTGTAACTCTAGGACTATTAAGCTGCATTTGCAGATTTTTTTTCCCTTATATTGAGGTCTTCATTAAAATTATAACTTTAATGAAAAAAGAGATTAACATCTTAGATTTTGTGTCGTTTGTATTCCCACTGAATGTCTGAACCAGCATCTGACCTTTCGGAATGCTGTGATAATATGTTCATAATCACGCATCTTTCATGAAATGCCAGTGCGGTTACCTCAGGGAATAATATTGCGAATATACAGTAGTAATACAGCCAGAGAGAATCTTCCAAGGGGATAGTGCACATCTCTTGTTTATCAAGATTATACAATGGCATAAGAAAAGGATTTCTGCTTTTAGGAAATTCAGTACAGAAGGACAGACATTTTCTCCTGATCCCCTGATCTTCCGAACTTTCCTTGAAGATGTTCTTCTTGTTTCACTGTTGCAGTCATCACACTTGGGTTATTTGCCTGCAGGTAGCCCTCAGTCTGCCCGAATACCAGAGTCTTGGGATTTCTGCTTCAGATGCTGTCGCCTCTTCCATGACGTCAGGTCGTCAGGGATATAAAACATGCAGCCGATGCCATTACATCAGCTTTTCTTGCCGCGTGGGAGCCAGAAGCAGTTCGCAAGTGCCGGTCGGCCGCTACCTGAAATTTTCATATTTTTGAGTTTCAAACCTGAAGTCTTCTAAAGCTAAGTACCCCATATGGGGATCCTTTTTTCTTGCTCTAACCGATGTCAGAAAAAGTTAACAATTGCCTGTGGAAAGTAAATACCTCACAGAGATTTTCATTCTTACTGCGTCACCTGTTTAAGCCTAGACCACGACGTTCCCCGCTATCGGTTTTGTGCCTTGTTTAACGCCTGAACTATTCGTCGTCAGGCTATCTTTGTCTCTAAATTCTTGCGTTCTCATTCTCCGTATTCCGAAGTAGCTTTGATAAGCCGTCCGACTACCGATCTTCCGAAAAAACATGAGGATAAAAACAGAGACAGACTGCATAGGTCCAAAACTGCCGCCAACGCTTCCGTTAAGCTAGTCACCAGTCTGCCGGTACTCAGTGAGGTGCCTTCGCAGCCCCTGATACCCACTTCTGCAGATTCACAGGCCTCTGCTGAGACCCATTCGGAGCCGCGAGATGCTTCTTCGACTATGGAACCTGCGGATTTTTCTACCTTGGGTGGGTCCAGAGCTGTTGTGCAGGCACCGGCTTCTGAGGGTGTATTCCGACCTTCCGATGTTCGTATTAAACAGACTACTTCATTTTTTACTAAAATTACTGAGTTTCTTAGCCCCAGAGTTCGCACTACGCCTAGAAAACCGATGACCAAAGCGCATGCTCAAGCTCCCATGCCACAGAAACAAATGCTTAGAATGGCTGCAGACCTTGTAACTTTAAGTGAAGCCAGCCTTCCCCCTCTAAAAGACAAGAATTGATTTTCCTTCTGATTCTGCAGACCATGAGTCCGATGACTGTGATCCCTCTGATTACCAGGACATAACCTTATCTACCTATGAGGATTCAGATGTAAAGGATTCCATTCCCTCTGCCTCCCCCCAGAGGATGTTTCTTTTGGTGAAACATTGCATACCTTAAGAGAGCGTTTCTGTTGGGACTGCCAGGACTATCCTCAGTCCAAAAAGAGACTCAGAGAATTTTTAGACTTGCCTCAGCACAGGCCTCCAGCTATACCCCCTGTCCTGGATATTGTAGATGATGTCTTCATGGAATCCAGTCTTACTCCTGATATTTTACCTCCAGCTCCTAGAAAGCCTGACAGGTACTAAAGAGTACCTGACTCTCAAAAATTTCTCTTTAAGAATCCCACTGCGGATCCAGAGACCATTTCCCAGGGACCTAAAGACATTAAGGCTACTACAGCCAAAAACCCTACCCTTTCGGACAGGGATTCTAGAGCTTTAGACAGATGGGGTAAGAAGGTATATAGCTCTGCAACTCTTGCCATCGGGGCTTTGAATTGCCAGTTTCACATGTTGAAGTACCAGCAGCATATTATGGAACTAATTAAACCCAAAATGTTGTTGCTTCCAGATTGTACAGAAAATAAAGATTTACAAGAGTTAATGCATTCTGCAAACCAAGCTAGTAAACATACTTTGCAGTGTGGTTTTGATGCCTTAGAAGCATCTTGCAGGGCTGCTGTCACTGGGTCTGTACTGAGAAGCCATGCTTGGCTGAAGAAACGGTTCTTGCCAGACCATGTCAAAGCTAAATTACTAGATGCCCCATTAAACCAAGAAACTTTCTTTGGCACAAAAGCAGTAGTAGTTCTTAAAAAAATAAATCTATACAAACTGTTAAAAGATTTCGTACAGGTGCAGCCACCCAGATTCAGTAGTCATTGGCCTTCTAAAAACTGGTCCATTCCAGTCCCTCCCAGGCCTTCTCAGCCCAAACCCAGGGGCAACAGACCACCAAGACTACAGTCTCAGGGTATGTAGAGATCTAAACAATGGAGTGCTCCCACCTCAAAAACAGGGAGTGGTAAGCCACCCCCTTATGGAAAAAGTTCACAATGACTTGTCTATCATCCTTCCCAGCCATGCCCAAGTACTTGCACCCCTAAGAGGAAAACTCATCCTGCATGCAAAAAACAGGATGTCCATTACCCCAGGACAAATGGGTCCTAAACATTGTATCCCAGGGATACAGATTCTACTTCCACTCACTGCCAACCCCAAGCGGGTTGCCAGACCTTCCTCCAAGCCAGTGGGCAGAGGCTCAAAAGCAAGTACTTTCTCTTCTCAGTGTTAGGGCTATTCAACCTGTTCCAATAGAGTAAAGGGGACAGGGTTTCTATTCCAGACTGCTCCTGGTGCCCAGAAAAGAGAGCTCTTGGTGCCCTATCCTGGATCTGTCAATTCTCAACACCTTACTGGTGGTCCCAAAATTCAAAATGCTTACACTGCAACAGCTTTTTCCTATGCTAGCCAAGGCCGCCTCGCTAGTCACCCTAGATTTAAAAGAAGCTTATCTGCACATCCCCATAAGGGAATCTTGCAGGAAGTACCTGCGTGTCAGGGCAGGCTCTATGCAGTTCTCTGCACTTCTATTTGGCTTATCTACTGCGCCCAGGGTATTCATCAAGTGCCTGGATCCAGCCATTGCACACTGCAGGCAGAGAAATATTCAGATTTACCCATACTTGGATGATTGCCTGATTCAGGTGGACAGTCAGGAATTGCTGCTTCAGCACCTGGTATTTGTAAAGAGACTTCTAACTTCTCTGGGGTACACCATCAACGAAAAGAAATCACAACTGGTACCCAGCCAAAAGATTGTATTCCTGGGAGCAAGCTTGAACACAACTTTCCAGATGGCATTCCTCACTCCAGAAAAACAGGTTTATTTGACAAGCTACTTCAAACTAATGACCACCAAAACTCTGCTATCTGTAAGAAAAATACTGCAAGCCCTATAGTTCATGGCCTCATGCATTCTACTAATTCCATACAAGACTGCATATGAGGAAACTTCAATGGTACTTAAAAAGTCTCTGGTGTCAACATTCTCAGGACCTGGAAATACTGATTCCTATCCTTCCTTGTCTAAGGGCAGAGTTCCTTTGGTGGGCAGAGGCATGCAACCCACAACAAGGGACTTCCTTTCACTTGACCCCTCTCCACCCAGACCCTGACAACAGACACATCAGACTATGCATGGGGGGCTCCCATGGCAGGCAAATGCATTCAAGGCAAATGGAGCCCAGGACAAATTCCCCTGCACGTCATTCAGAAAGAAATGTTAGCTGTACAGAATGCTCTGACAACCTTCAAATACCTTATCCTTCCATATAAAATAAAGACAGACAACACCACAGTTATGTGGTACATAAACAAGCAGGGGGGAACTCATTCCTACCCACTCTGCAAGTTAGCCATGGCCCTGTGGAACACAGCCTTGAGCAACCAAGTGCACCTGCAAGCTCAATTCCTGCCAGGCAAACAAAATTTACTGGCAGACGACTTAAGCAGAAATCTACTGGACCCAAACGGGTGGAAACTGGAACCCAACTCATTCAAACTTCTAATCCACAGGTGGGGGACACCAGAGGATGAACCTCTTTGCCTCCCCCCAAAACCGTCAGTTGAGCAAATTTTGCACCAGAAATCCTCACAGCCAAGCATGGAAAGTGGATGCCCTATCCTTTACATGGGAAAACCTCTCAATTTATGCCTTTCCCCCTATGCCCCTCCTCTCAGAAGTACTACTCAAGATCAAACAGGACAGACCAAGGACAGTCCTTATTGCCCCAGACTGGCCACGCCAGCACTGATACCCACTCCTACACAGTCTGACAGCAGTGCCACTCTGGGACCTACATCAGACCCCCCCTCCCTGATGTCCCAGCAGGAGGGACAGATTTTGCATCCACATCTGCAAACCCTCAGCCTTGTAGCCTGGCTTATCTCCTGAGTACACCACCAGCAACTCTCAGCAAACAGGTGCTGGACATCATCCTCGAGGCCAGAAGGCTTAGTACTAGGAAATCCTATTCAGAAAAGTGGAAAAGATATTGTTCTTGGAGCCAGTCTCAAGGAAAGGTCACAGCCATGCCCACCTTACCTCAAATCCTAGATTACCTAGCAGAGCTGCTCCACAAAGGCCTATCCTTCTCATCATTTGTTTCGTGCCTCTGCCATCTCAGCTCATTACAATACTGAGCCATCTCTCTTTTCTCACCCTCTCATCAAACAATTCCTGAGAGGAGCTAACAATTTAAGGCCCCTAAGAAGAGCTCCCACCCATGCCTAGGACCTTAACTTTGTACTAGAGAAACTCATACTTCCCCTTTTTGAGCCTGCTGCTGCAGCAGACTTAAAATTCCTCTCTTGGAAAACTGCCTTACTTCTAGCCATCACTTCAGCAAGAAGAGTGTCTGAGTTGCAGGCACTAATGGCTGTGGAACTCTTCATTATTTTCCATGCTGACAGGGTTTCCCTCAGGACCAACCCATCATTTATGCCCAAGGTGGTATCCAGTGTGGCTTTAAACCAATCTATCCATTTACCAACCTTTTTCCCAAATCCTTGACGGGACTAAACCTTTCAGAAAATCTGACCAGCTGCTAGTCAGCTTTGCTTCAGGGGCAGAGGGCAAGGCCATTTCAAAGCAAACCATTTCCAAATGGATAGCACACTGCATCCATTTCTTCTACAAACACCATGGAATACCTACCCCACAGGGGATCAGAACTCATTCCACTAGGGCTGCCTCATCCTCTACAGCGTTTCTCAGGGAAGTCCATACCAGGGGCATCCTGGAAGCTGCAACCTGGAGTTCTGTACACACCTTCACAAAGCATTACCACATGTTCTTCGTGTTTAACTGTTGCAGTCATTCCATTTGGGTTATCTGCTTGCAGTAACCCTCAGTCGGCCTGATTAACAAAGTCTTGAGTCCTACGTCGGTTGCTGTCTCCTTCTGTGACGTCAGGGGTAAAAAAACATGCAGCTGACGTCATTACATCAGTCTTTCTTGCCATGCAGTGCCTGAAGCAGAAGCAGTTTGCAAGTGCCGGTCGTCCGACTCCTGAAATTTTCATTTTTCGAGTTTCAGAACCGAAGTCTTCACCTAAAAGCTAAGTACCCCGTTGGGGAAACTTTTTCTTGCTCTAAACCGATGTCTGTAAAAGTAAATAATTGCATTTCTTGTGGAAAGAAAATACCTCATAAAGATTTTCATTCATATTGTATTTCTTTCCTCTTTATGGAAAGCAAATACTTCATAAAGATTTTCATTCGTATTGTATTTCTTGCCTACCCGCGGTGGTGGTGCTGCGGTAGCGTTGTCGCCTGACAGTAAGACGCTGTCCGGTTCGATTCTCAGAGCATCTTCTGCATGGAGACGTGCATGAATGGGAGTACCTTCGTTGAAGGTTGTGCGTCAGGGCTGGTAACTCGGCACGTAAAAATCAACTACCAATCATTAGAAGACCGGAGTTCCGCTGTGGCGACCCCTAACCGGGAAAAGCCGAAAGACACACACACACACACACTTTCTTGCCTAGGCCCTGACCACGAGTACCTCGCTGTCGATTTTGTCTTATTTCAACCACGAACGTCGGTATATTTGCGCTTCTAAATGTTTTGGTGCTCGGTTCAGTTATCCTGATATGTCTTCGTTAAGCCATCCGACTACCGACATTCAGAAAAAATGCAAAGATAAAGACAGAGACAGGCCGCCCAGTTCGCCGGTACTCAGTGAGGCGCTGTCGCAGCCCCTGATACTCGCTACTTCAGATTCACAGGCCTCTACTGAGACCCATTTGGAGTTTGGTATGCCGTGAGATGCTTCAACTGTGGAACCTGCGGATGTCTCTACCTTGTATGGGCCAAGAGCTGCTGTGCATGCACTGGCTTCTGAGGGTGTATTCAGGCCTACTGACTTGCATATTAAACCAGCGCCATCTTCTTCTTCAAGGTCTAAAACTCAAACCATGCCTAGAAAACTGACGCCCATACCGCATGGTCAGGCCTCTATGCCTAACAAACAAAGAAGAATGACTGAAGACCTTATTACTTTAATCAGGGGAAGCCAACCTTCCCCCTTTAAGAGACCTAGGACTGAGTTTGCTTATGATACTTCTGACCAGGATTCTGAAATTTCTGTTTCCTCTGATGACCAGGATTTACCCATATCTACCTATGAGGATTCTGATGCTGAGGACTCTATTCCCTCTGCTTCCCCCCCAGATGATTTCTCTTTTGGTAAAACCTTGCATACTCTCAGGGAGCTTTTTTGTTGGGAAAGTCAGGATTTCTCTGATTCTAAAAAGAGGCTTAGGGATTTCTCACTCTTGCCCCAGCACAGGCCTTTAGCTATACCTCCTGTATTGGACATTGTTGATGATGCCTTTTCGGAATCTTGCATGGCCCCTGACTCTCTTCCCCCTGCTTCCAGAAATCCTGATAGATATTACAGGGTTCCTGACTCTCACAAGTTCCTTTTCAAAAATCCTACTGCAGATCCTGAAACCATTTCACAGGGACCCAAAGGCATTAAAGCTACTACTGCCAAAAATCCTACCCCTTCTGATAGAGACTCCAGGGCACTGGATAGATGGGGTAAGAAGGCATCTGCAACTTTGGCCATTAGGGCCTTGAATTGCCAGTTTCATATGTTAAAGTATCAGCTGCATATTATTGGATTGCTTAAACAGAAAATTATGTTGATTCCTGATTGTGATGAAAATAAGGATTTGCAGGATTTTATGCATTCTGCTAAACAAGTTGGTAAACATACACTGCAGTGTGGTTTTGATTCACTAGAGGCATCTTGCAGGACTGCGGTAACTGGGTTTGTACTTAGAAGGCATGCTTGGCTTAAGGAGAAATCCTTGTCAGATCATGTTAAAGCGAAATTACTGGATGCTCCCTTAAGTCAGGGCCACCTGTTTGGCAACAAGGCAGAAGTAGTTCATAAAAAGATGGAGGAAAAAGCTAAATCTATGCAAACTGTTAAAGACTTTTTTACAAGTACAACCTTCAAGATTTAGTAGGCATTGGCCTTCTAAGAATTGGTCCTTTCCTGCCTCTTCCAGACCTTCTCAGTCCAAACCCAGATCCAGCAGAGCACCCAATCTTCAGTCCCAGGGGACGCACAGGACTAAGCAGTGGGGGGGCCTCCACTTCCAAATTTGGGAGTAATAAAACTTCCCCAATGGTAAACTGTCTCTGACTTCTTTTTAAAACTTCCAAGCACTTCTCAACTGACTGCTTCTTTTGGGGGGAAAGATTGCACTTCATGCAAAGAACTGGGGACTCATTACCCAGGACAAGTGGGTTTTAAATATAGTGTCCCAAGGATACAGATTTCACTTCCACATGTCACCAACTCCAAGCAGTTGGCCGGATCTACCTCCAAAGCAGTGGGCAGAGGCCCAAAAGCAAGTCCTCTCTCTCTCGAGCACAGGGGCTATTCTGTTGGTACCAGAAGAGAAAAAGGGACAAGGTTTCTACTCGAGATTTTTCCTGGTGCCCAGAAAAGACAATTCATGGCATCCTATCCTGGACCTGCCTACTCTAAACACCTTTTTTGTGATTCCAAAATTCAAGTTGCTGACTCTTCACCAGTTGCTTCCTATGCTAAGCAAAGATGCCTGGTTGGCAACACTAAATTTAAAGGAAGCATACCTGCACATCCCAATCAGGGAATCTTGCAGAAGATTCCTACGCTTCAAAGCAGGCTACACGCACTATCAGTTCTCTGCACTGCCCTTTGGCTTATCTACTGCGCCCAGGGTATTCACAAAGTGCCTAGCTCCAGTCATTGCATTTTGCAGACAAAGAAATATTCAAATGTACCAATACCTGGACGATTGTGTAATTCAGGCAGAAAACCAGGACATACTTTTGAATTGTCTGGCTGTTGTAGAGAGGGTGCTAACTTGTCTTGGGTACACCATAAACAAAAAGAAATCCCACTTGGTACCCTGTCAACAAATTATATTCCTGTGAGCAAGCTTGAATACAACTTCCAAGATGGCTTTCCTCACGCTAGAGAAACATTTACTTGACAACCTACTTCAAACAAGTGGTCACAAAAACCCTGCTGTCTGCAAGACAAATACTACAAGCCTTGGGGTTCATGGCCTCCTGCATTCTTCTAATTCTTTATGCAAGACTGCATATGAGGAAACTACAGTGGTATCTAAAAAGCCTATGGTGTCAACATTCTCAAGATCTAGAAGCAATGATTCCTATCATTCCTTGTCTATGCCTAGAGTTCCTTTGGTGGGCAGAGGTCTGCCACCAAAACAAGGGACTACCATTCACACTACCCCCTGCCCCCAAACGCTAACATACGCATCAGACTATGCATGGGGGGCGCACCTGGCAGGGAAGTGCATTCAGGGCAAATGGAACCCAATTCAAATGCACCTTCACATCAGTCATAAAGAAATGCTAGCTGTACGGAATGCCCTGACAGCTTTCAAGGGGCACATTCGTCCAGGACAGTTAATGGTAAAGACGGACAACACCACTGTTATGTGGCACATAAACAAGCAGGGGGTTACACATTCTTACCCCCGCTGCAGACTAGCCATGGCATTGTGGAACACAGCCTTGAGCTACCAAGTACATCTGCAAGCTCAGTTCCTGCCAGGAAAACTGAATACACTGGCAGATGGACTAAGCAGAACTCTCATCGACCCACACGAGTGGAAACTGGAACCAAGGATTGTCAACATGGTGACAAGCAAATGGGGGAGCCCAAATATAGACCTGTTTGCCTCCCCCCAGAACCATCAATTGGAAAAATTTTGTGTAAGGACTCCCCACAGACAAGCTTGGAAAGTGGATGCTCTGTCCTTCAGCTGGAAAAAACTATCAGTTTATGCCTTTCCTCCTCTGCCTCTGCTCTCCAAAGTACTACTAAAGTTCAAACAAGACAAACCAAGGATGATTTTGATTGCACCAGCCTGGCCACGCCAACACTTGTACCCCCTCCTGCGCAGTGTGTCACTGGTTGGCTCCATGGCACCTGCCTCAGACTCCTACCCTGCTGTCTCAGCAGGAGAACCAGATTCTGCACCCTCCGCTTCAAACACTGAACCTAGCAGCCTGGCTAATTACCTAAGCTCTCCTTTACCATCCCTCAGTAAAAAAGTGATGGATGTCATTTTAGAGGCAAGGAGGCCTAGTACTAGAAAATCTTATGCTGAAAAATGGAAAGGATTCTGTGCCTGGAACCAGTCTCAAGGGATGAGCACAGCAGTGCCCAATTTACCTCAGGTTTTACAATACTTAACTGAGATGCTTCACAAGGGCCTGTCTTTTTCTCAATACAAATTCATGCCTCAGCCATTTCAGCTCATTATAACACAGAACCTCCCCTCTTGTCTCTTCCACTGCTCAAGCAGTTCCTCAGAGGAACCAGAAATTTAAGGCCACCCAGGAGAGCTCCAACTCCAGCCTGGGACCTTAACTTTGTATTGGAGAAACTCACCCATCCTCCTTTCGAGCCAGCTGCTACTGCAGATTTAAAATTCCTTTCTTGGAAAACAGCTTCCCTTTTAGCCATCACTTCAGCAAGAAGGGTATCTGAATTACAGGGCCTTATGGCAGTGGAGCCTTTAATCATCTTTCATGCGGACAGAGTGTCCCTCAGGACCAATCCCTCTTTCATGCCAAAGGTGGTATCCAGTGTGGCCTTTAATCAGTCCATTCATTTACCTACATTCTTTCCTAATCCTCAGAACAAAGGGGAACAGATACTGCACTCCTTAGATGTGCACAGACAACTTAGATTCAACTTGGACAGGTCTAAACCTCAAAGGAAATCTGAACAACTGCTGGTGGCATTTGCTGCAGGGACATAGGGGAAGGCTATTTCAAAGTGAACCATCTCCAAATGGATAGGCCATTGCATTCACTTCTGCTATAAGCACCATGGAAAGCCTATCCCACAGAGGATCAGATCCCACTCAACCAGGGCTGCGTCTACCTCTACAGCCTTTCTCAGAGGCGTACATACCAGGGACATCCTAGAAGCTGCTACCTGGATTTCTGTACTTACTTTCACCAAGCATTACCATTTGCCAATTTTCTCTAAATCCAGAGCTGGCTTTGCCACTGCAGTTTTGCTGGGCCTTATAGCTGGTTCTAATGCTATCTAAATTCCTCCTCCCATCCTTAGCTTTGGGAATTTACCCAAATGTAATGACTGCAGAAGTGAAACACGAAGAGCATAGTACAGTTATGTACATTTACCATAAATGCAGATGTTAGAGTGTATTCACTGTTGCAGTCCTGCTTACCCTCCCTCCAGCCCCCTGACTTTTCTATACTTTCTACCTATCCTCTTTTTGGCCATATCTTATGGCAGTGGTATTTACTTTTTACTGGAGGTGTTCCACGTCATGTAATTGCTTCCTGTTTTGCGGGCTCCTGACATCTGGGGCAAGAAAAACTGATGTAATGGCGTCGGCTGCATGTTTTATACGCCTGATGACCTGATGTCATGGAAGAGGCGACAGAATCTGACACAGAAATCCCAAGACTCTGGTATTTGGGCCGACCTACAGGCAGATAACCAAAGTGTGATGACTGCAACAATGAATACACTCCTACATCTACATTTATGGTAAGTGTACACAACTGTACTTTGTGTGCCTTCTTTGGCTGTCTGGCAGTTTAGCATAGAAAGGATTAAGGAGGTGTTAATGAGTTGCTCTCTTTGGTCCTATGGTGCGAGGTTTGATTTCCTCAGTCTCGTTTGCCTGTCTGTGTGACTTTGAGGAAGTAATTTAACCATGCACCTCTCTTGGGCTGAGTTTGACAGAAGTCCATGGAGGGTCAGTGCTGTACCCCAGAAAACAAATACAAATAAGATACCCTTCAAAGACCTGTCAAGATTAGGCAGTTCCATCTGAGGAGTAGATATGTTCTTTCAGAGCCAGGATCCATGACTCAGGGCTTGGACATTAAACAAATGCTTGATGTTTGATAGAAGCTTGAGTCTTGGGAATTCACCTTTAGAGAATAGAGCCTGAAACCTGCAACAGGATTGGTACCAACTTTCTTCCTCTGTAAACTGATAACTGAAAGCTGGGAAGCCTGGGCAGTAGTTAGGAATTTATCCCTCTACGCCACTGTGATGGCTTTGTAAAGGAACTTTTTTTCTGGCCCAAGCTTCTAAATTCATTAGAAACCATCCAGCTAAGTCTTAACTCACCATGCCTTGGTTCCTTTGCTAATTTTCTCCAGTATATTCCTGGCTCGTCTTGCATATTTTCTGTACCCCAACTTTCAATCATACGTCTTGGCCATATCTCCTCTGTTAACATGTTAGCTTGGTTCTTAAATTCTTTCTACAATTTATTAACATAATTTTCTGTGTGATGGTAGTGATTCTCCTTAAGGACCTGCATCCAAACTTCTACTGTGTGTTTGTTTTTCAAACTCCCCCTGTTCCATCATCCTCCCTTTCCACTTTGATTTAAAACCTTCTACTTGGTTACATAAAACCTTAATGACATAGCTTCTAAGTTATCCCTTTGAATCGGATGGTCTTAAATCCCTGACTTCTGTGGGAAGAATTAATTTATCAGCTTAACTCTTGCCCTTTTTCCCTTTCAAATAAATTTCTTTAATTTTTTTTTTTTTACTTTTTATTATTATGCCTGACCTGTGCATAAAACTAAAGGGACTAAAAACAATTTTGCTACGTATATCTTACTACCCATATCAGTAGTCAAGAACTTTCATTTTCAGTTTTTGTATGGTCTTTTATTGCCTGTTCCCAAATATCCTTAGTTGCCATAATGGAATCCTTTTTAATCCATACAGCTAAATACGTAATCTTCTGTCCCTATAAGTATAGGTATTGCTGAACCGAGTTGTGTGTGGGTACGTAGTTTATGGCTGTAATAGTTGTTTTACCTTCATTCATTTTATATCCTGAAAAGACCTGAAACTGTTTCAAAATGTTCCACTACACCAAAATGTCCTTCTTAAAATTTTCCCAAGTAGAAATGTAATGTCATATGCAACTAAAGCTAAGTTTTCTTGACTACTATATTATTTATATCCTTGAATTTATGAGTATTTTATGTTGTATTTACAGCTGCTGGGAAACAAAACATAACAGAGGGGAAAGAGGACACCCCAGCCATGTTCATCTGTTCAAACACAGCTCCTTAGAGAGGGGACCCTCCCACCTTAATTTTTGATGCCGACCTTTCACATATCAGGAATACAGATGCTACCATTTCTGTACTCATAAAATCCCAGCTGGCTGTATTGAATGCTTTCTCTGCACCAAGAACCACTAACAGCCATGTGTTTTTTTATATTCTGCTTCCCCTTGGATCATCATTGTTCTTTTAATATTGTCATATATTTGCATCACATTTTTCCATGTGCATCAATGTTAGCACCATTGTCATTGTGTTAGCTAGTATAGATATAAGCACTTGTATTCATGGTTTAAAATTGAAATGGGTCTGTTTGAAGCTGGGCCTGAATGGTCTTTCCCTGTTCTTGCATCTTGTATTCCCCTACTTCTGAATTATTTTTTCCAGATACCCCAGTTCCCCCATCCATTGCTGGGTCTGCCAGCCTCTGCTACTACCCCAAGACACTATCTCCCTTCTAAGGCTGCGACTGGTGTGGAACCCAAGGACATCCTGTGGGTGGGGTGGGAGTCATAGCATTGATTGTTTCTACTAGAGATTTTTTTTCTTTTATGACCCTTGGAATTCTCTTTTCCTGCAATTCATGTGTTGCCTTTGAGAGCTACCCCCCTCTATGGATCGCATCTCCTCTAAGGGAACTCCTAGCAAACACTCTCCTTCCTTGGGATGGGCATGATTATCTTTCTTTGATGGAGTTTCAGAAGCCCAAGCTGTTTATCAAACCTGTGTCACATAGGCTGTAATTAGGGCTTTATCCCTATACACCACATTTTTAGCCTATTGAATCTTTACTTACTCTGTTTAAAAGTTTGTGCTCTCTGACTGTGGCTTTACATGAGCTTAATGCAATAAGCAGTTTACAGGTAGATGGTTTCCACCTACTGTTTCAGATTCACTGCTTCAAACATTTGAAAATGCATTGCATTCCTGTTTTCATCAGCAAATACCTTGGTTATTAATGCTGAGCTTCTCTGTCCAGGTTTTTTTTTTTTTTTTTTTTTTTTTTTAACAAACACTGTCATTTTTTTGCACACTTAACTTTGTACTCATTCTCAGCTTTTATGCTCCTGCAGGCAAGTTGTTTTCATGATTCTGTTCTACCACATGCTTTGTTTACAAATGTTTTTTAGTTGCACACCTGGGAAATGATTTATCTTTCTTTATCATTTATTGACATCATTGATCACAAATTATTTAGTTTTACAATATGTATAGCAACACTTCATAGAGAACTTTTACAGACATTCTTAATCAAAGATCATTTAATTTTGTAATGCTTATAGCAGCATCTAGCTTGCTGTTTTAAAAATAGTGACTCTCCACTAAAACTTAACTTTTTAGACAGGTAAAACTTAAGTTACCTACTTTCACATCTAACTTCTCTAGTGCACACTGGAGTGTTTAGGATAAACCACTTTTTTTCATCTTACCTTTAAGCATCCCTGTGACTAGCACTTGCTCTAATACCTGCTGGAAAGCACTAGGGGGCCTTAAACTGATACAAGCACTCAACTTTCCTTATTACTAAGGAGAAATTAATCATAGGCACTGAACAGCTTATAAATGCAAAGTAAAACAGCTCCTGTACTTTCCAAAAAAAGCACCAAACCAGGCATGTCCAAGGGTCAGCTTCCGTTGATTTCTCCTGTCCACCTGGTGAATCTGGGCGTACTGGAGCAATGCAGCAATTGCCTCTTGTACACAGACAACCCTCTCCTCCTACCACCCAACACTACAACCAGTAAGACATGCACTTACATAGCCAAACTGGAAGCAAAGCTCTCTCCACCAATGATTGTGCTAGACCGTCAAGAGGAGAAGGTTAACACCCTCACTACACCTCAAGCAACACATAGCCCTTCTAAACTCACACCAACACCCACACATAGCAACACTAAATCCACATATGCGGAGGCCCTTAACTGTAACCTGCACAAGCAACAAGGACCTCCGAAGCTGAAACGCAAACAAACACCAATCACAACCAAAGTGTCACATAGCTCACAACACCAGTGCGCCACCCAGCAATAGCCCCTAAGGCGAGACAACATACCTAACACTTCAGTGTGCCTGACTATAGAGTCACCTATGACTAATGTCCCACTCACCAGGCTGAACAAGGAGAAAATTACAGTGAGCTGCCTGTCTGGTGCCAGGATCCGCCACATAACTCATGCACTCAAGTCACTCCACAACAAGTACAAATATGACTCTATCATTATCCGTGTTGGAGTGAATGACTTGAGACGTACCTCCCTGGACTACATGAAAAGATTCATGGAAGAGCTCTCGGATCATATGGCCCAGGCAGGTATGACCCTCTCCCTGAGTAGCATCCTGCCTTCGCCCAGAATGATACCACAATATAAGGACAAAATGATTGACTTCAACAATTGGCTAAGCTTCTGGTGTCATTCAAAGGGGATCCAGTATCTGTCTGCCTGGGACGACATGATCGACAGACCACGATGCTTTGCCAGAGATGGTCTGCACCTGTCGCCCCTGGGATTCAGGTTACTGGCAAAGGCTCTTGCCACTCCTATAGTGCCTTTTTTAGGCAAAGTTCAAAGGACAAAACCACCACCATAACATGTACAAGCATGCAAAATCTGGAGGTAATGCTAGAAGTCTAAACCTCAAAATGCATTCTCTCGCGGCACTCCTAAAAATGGAGAACATCGATATCTGTGCAGTAACTGAGACCTGGTTCAAGGCTCCAGACAGCACCCCTGCAATACCAGGCTACAACTCTTACCACACTTTTCAGCCACCAAACCAGGATTGAAACACTAAAGGTGGAGGAGTGTCCATATTCACCAAGGATATTCACACCACCAGGCTAGTTGCCAAGCACAATGCATCTGAAATTCTCCAGATGCAACTAACGCTAAGACTGCAATCCAAATTGTAGCTTGCTACAGATCCCCCACCATGCCCCACGATTCTCACTACACCTTTCTAAACGTACTGGAAAATATTAATATACAACCAGACACCCTAATACTGGGTAATTTCAACTACCCTGCCATTAACTGGGAAAAGTACTCATGTACCGACACCTTTGCCCAACGGTTCTTGGAATTCATAAATTCCAATGCCCTAGATCAACTAATCCATAGTCCCACCCAGGGGCTCCAATATCCTAGACCTGGTCATTACCAACATGGGAAATCGATGCTCCACACCTATGGTCACCCCCTCCTTGGTCAGGTCAAACCATAAGCTAATCACCCTTAACATCCACATCCCACCCCCACCCCCAGTAAGGAAACCTCCATAAAAAAACTTCTCCAAAGCCAAGTTCATGCCACTCAAATCAGAAATTACAAACTTCATGACACCCATGCAGATGGGAACTGAAAGTTCGACTGCTGAGTCATACACTAAGGCAGTGTACGAGCACATCCACTCATGCATGAATCGTGCCATCTGAAATATAACCAAGATGCTCTCCTCCAAAAAAAGGAAGCCAATCTGGTGGTCCCCTGCCATAAACAAACTTTACAACAAAAGGAAGAAACTGTTGCAGAAAAGAGGAAAATCCCAGGATGCAAAAAAACTCCCTTACCAGCCTCTGTAAGAAGCTGAGATCCCTCATAAAATCCTCCAAATCTAGTTACGAAAATAAAATTGCCAAAGATTCCAAAGACAACCACAAGGCATTCTATGACAATGCCAAGAATCTAAATGGCAATGCTCAGATCTGCTCTGAGCTACAACAGAATGGCATTAAATATACTGATCCCAAGGATATTGCCAATATCCTGACAGATCGATTCAGTGCCAACTTCACCCCCCTCTCCACCCCCTAAATGGCATTAAATATACTGATCCCAAGGATATTGCCAATATCCTGACAGATCAATTCAGTGCCAACTTCACCCCCCTCTCCACCCCCTAAATGGCCCATCTCAGTACCAGAAGATTGCCAAATTCCGGTAATAATGGCCACACAGGTAAAAAAATACACTCTCCAAAGCTAAGAATACAGCATCCATGGGACCAGATGACATCCCGGGCTGTGTACTACATGAACTACAAAATGAACTGGCACCTCACCTAAGTGTCATGTTTAATCATACCCTCATCTCAGGCTTCAGGCCCATTGAGTGGCGCACAGCTACAGTTTTATCCCACTCCACAAGGGGGGATCCACCTTGGATCCCGGGAACTACCACCCCATCAGTCTGACGAGCCTGACCTGCAAGGCCATGGAACTTCTAAACAAAGACATTGACAATCTTAAAACACTGGACCCCACCCAGTTTGGGTTCGTGAAGGGCCGATCTTGTCTCCTGAACCTGATTGACTTTGAATCAGTCTCCAGAGCTGTGGACGAGGGTAAGGCAGTCCACAGCCTATCTGGACCTCACCAAGGCCTTTGACACCATCCCCCACTCTGGAATCATAGATAAACTTACTAAGCTGGGCATTAATCCTTACGTCACTCGATGGGTTGCCAACTGGCTTACTGACAGAACCCACACTGTAAAAGTAGCCGACTCCAAATCCAGCTCCAGACAAGTGGAGTACCTCAGGGTTCAGTCCTGGGCCCTCTCTTGTTTGGCATCTACTTCTCTGAAGTACAGGCCAACACTAAGGGACTCTGGCTAACAAAGTTCGCAGATGACTGCAAACTGGGAGCCATTATTGAATCCCCAAATGACATTGATACTGTGCAAAAGGGCCTTACCGAAACAGATGCTTGGTGCCAGAGCCATGGGCTCAAGCTCAATGCCAAGAAATGTATAGTTATCCCCTTTGGGGAAAAAACACGTACCTGTGAATTACCACATAGGTGGCAGTACACTAAGCACCAAAAGTGTGATAAGAGACTTGGGGACAGTGGTCTCACCTTCAATAACCATATCGCCACAACAGTCGGGAAATCCTATGTGGCACACCTCATCACTAAGGGCTTTTCATCCAGAAAAAAAAGGGGGTCATTGTCCCACTGTACTCATCCCTCATTAGACCCATTATAGAATACAATGTCCCATTTGGTATGTACCTCTCAAGACATCTGCAACAACTGGAAAGGCCGCAGAAATACCTCACTAAAAGAATCACAGGCCTAAAGCAGA
The DNA here is from genome assembly GCF_019279795.1 of Protopterus annectens. Classification (NCBI taxonomy): domain Eukaryota; kingdom Metazoa; phylum Chordata; order Ceratodontiformes; family Protopteridae; genus Protopterus; species Protopterus annectens. The sequence continues at coordinate 20,366,773 of NC_056726.1, read as the reverse complement.
TGCCCTATGCTGACCTCCTTAAAAAACTCCAGCTGTACTCTGTCGCATATCATCTACTCCGAGGCAATCTCTGCTTAACATACAAGGCCATGTCAAACCCAGAGCTGTTGGACATGCTACACTTAAAGAAATTCCAATCCCTCAGAGCCACATGCTCCAAGGATCTAAACCTTGTCATCACAATAAACAAAACATGCTGGAGGGATAGGTTCCTGACCCAGAGACTCTGGAATAGACTGCCCATACATGTCAAGCAGAGCACCTCTTTGGCCCTCTTCAAAAGGAACCCTGATGATTGGATGGATGAAAGCAAATTTACCCCAGGGATTACGCCAGTCACCGTACTAGACAGGGGTCCAGGGAAGTAAATAGTGTGGGAAGAAATAGCCAGGGAATTGTATAGTCCCTAGGGCCTATAGCCTAGTACCAACCTATGAACCTATGTCATACTGAAAGTGTCAGTAATATGTTTCACATGATGTTTATGCTTCCCCCGACACATTTCTTCCTTAGATTTCTGCCTCAGATGCAACTTTATGCAGTTCTACCTCCTTGATGAGATCTTTTATCTGTGATGTTGTAATGTCAGTCTTTTGGCATGCATCACTCACTTTAACATTAAATCTGCTTCCTTCAGAGGCCTCTCTTGTTATAGTTTGACACTATAAGCAATGCTACAACATACCAATATCACACAATTCAAGTTCAGCCCGGCTCAATTCTTGAATTCCGTAATGCAAGTATAATTACTTTTCAGCAGATCTTGTGAAGAACAAATGGATGTATGGTAGATTTTTTTCTACGTTCACACTAACTGTGAAATCTCTCCAGTTTCTTCAGTTATTAGTTACGGTTAGTTTAGGTATGGATTTCCACTTTCTAGTAATTCCTTTTTTGGCAGCCACTAGCATTAAACTTAGTAACATCTTGCTATCTAGGTAGTACAATTCCTGTATCTTGATCAAAAGAATCCTTTCCAATTTGCTACCCCAACCTTTCTAACAAAGGTACTCTGTAGAGAATTTTTTAAATTTGTCAACTCGTTACATTCCCAAAACATGTTCATAATTACTAAATTGATGATGTTCTTTGTGTTTCACTGTTGCAGTCGTCACATTTGGATTATCTGCCTGCAGGTAGCCCTCAGCCGGCCTGAATACAAGAGTCTTGGATTCCTGTGTCACATGCTCTCTCTTCTTCCATGACATCAGGTCGTCAGGGGTATAAAACATGCAGCTGACGCCATAACATCAGTCTTTCTTGCCGTGCGGTGCCTGAAGCAGAAGCAGTTCGCAAGTGCGGGTCAGCCGACTCCTGAAATTTTCGTTTTCGAGTTTCAGAACCGAAGTCTTCAAAAAAAGCTAAGTACCCCATTGGGGATTCCTTTTTCTTGCTCCTAACCGATGTCAGTAAAAGTTAACAATTGTCTTACCTGTGGAAAGCAAATACCTCATAAAGATTTTCATTCGTACTGCATTCCTTGCTGAGGCCCAGACCACGACGTCCCTCTGTCGGTTTTGTGCTTTGTTCAACCCCCGAACTATTTGTCGTCTGGCTATATTTGCAGCAAACTATTTTGGTACTCGGTATAACTATCCAGAAATGGCTTCGGTAAGCCATCCGACTACCGATATTCCGAAAAAATTTAAGGATAAAGAACTGCCGACGACGCTTCCGTTAAGCTAGTCGCCAGTTCGCCAGTACTCAGTGAGGCGCTTTCACAGCCCCTGATACCCGCTACCTCAGATTTGCAGGCCTCTACCGAGACCCATTCGGAGTCCGGTATGCCACGAGATGCTTCTTCGACTATGGAACCTGTGGATGTCTCTACCTTGGATGGGTCTGGAGCCACTGTGCAGGCACCGGCTTCTGACGGTGTATTCAGGCCTGCAGACCATCTTCCTCATCCAGGCCTAAAACCCGACCCACGCCTATAAAACCGACATCCAAACTGCATGCTTAGGCCCATATGCCTAAAAAATGCTTAGAATGGCTGAAGACCTTATTACCTTAATTAGGGGAAGTCAGCCTTCCCCCTCTTGAGTCCTAGAACTGATTTTCCTTCTGATCAGGAATCTTATATTTCTGATCTGAAGTAGTTAACTTCATTCTTTCTGCACATATGGGTATTCGGATCAGATTCGGCAAAAACTTTTCAAGCATCGGCTCTGAGCTCCAAGCTCCTCCCCTACCTATATTACATCACTTCCTCCTATCTAGCCCCAGATCTCGTTTGCCGCTCTGAGTCAGCATCGTGGTCTCTGAGCTCTAAGCAAGGTGGTAAGGTTTTTTTGGTCTTATTACTGTAGTTGGGTGTGGATACCTTTCCCTTTTTTCCTCCCTTCTTCGCGTTTGGTCATCGTTTGTTTAAAAAAAAAAATATATATATATATATATATATATATAAATATATATAAATATATATAAATATATATATATATATATATATATATATATAGTGTTTCTGTAGTACTGTTTTCTAGTCTGGTTTCCCGACTAGGCCCAATCCCTTGTAAGTGTGTGTGTGTGTGTGTGTGTGTGTGTGTGTGTGTGGGCTGTTAGGGCTTTTACTGTTCTTCACTGTGGCTGAACAGCCTAAGGTTCTTTTTAAGAAATGCACAGTGTGTGATTATAAGCTCTCGCTAGCCGATGGCCACATTCTGTGTGTTCTGTGTTTAGGGGTCGCCCATCTGTCTGCATCCTGCGACATTTGTTCAGGCTTTAACCCTAGGTCACTGAAGGATCGTCTGGCTAAGCTTGTGGCTAAAGGTCTGCTACCAGCTTTTGCCCTGGAGTCTGCCTCTGTTTCCTCCCCAGCCAGTGACACTGTGCAGGCAGGGACTCAACCCCCCGCCAGGCCTGCTACATCGGATTCGTCCCAGAGAGGTAGGGACAGGCCCAGAAAAAGATCACCAGACAGGGAGTCTTTCTCCAGCCACTCTTCAAAGGCACCCAGGTCTCGTTCTCCTCGGCTCTGCTCTCCTCGTTTCTCTCCGGAGCCGAGGGAGCCATCGGAGCCAAGGCACTCCCCTCAGAACCGAGTCTGTCGCTTCCTCCAGGTCGACTCTTGAGTGTCTTCGAAATTGATATGGACAGGCTGATGAGGAGGTTCATCCAGAACCAGATTCAGATGGCGGTCTTACCAGGGCCCTCTCCCATGGGAGAGGGTCCTTCTACAACTATGTTCCACCCTATTTCTCCTTCCCCGATCCGACCCGATGCTTCAGGGTTCTCTGGTCCGAGACCTTTCGGAGCTGTTGGGTCGGCGCCGATGGTTCTAGTTTCCTCGATGCCGGCCGTCACCTTGATTTCCTCTGATACGATCTCGGATCCAGGAGACTCTTGGAGTCGTGGTCGGGGAGTCTGACCCAAAGGTCAAGATCTTGCTCTTTCGGATCCCATCCTCGGTGCCCAGACTACTCTGCCGTCTGCTCCGATCCCTGCTTCGGATCCGGGGAGAAGCCTCATCCTTATGGGCTACGGAGGTGTGCTCTCCATCGGCATTCGGGGCAGTGGAAAGGGTTTTCTTCCAGGGGTTGAGGCCACAGCTCACCTACTTGGATTCTACCCAGACCCCTCTGATTTTAGATTCTGCTCCCATTACCCTGTCTCAGGGACAGCCCGTGCCAAAGCAACCCCAGGTTGTTCCCCTCAGGGAACCCCCCGGAGGCTTACGAATCCTCTCCAGAGAGTCCAACTGGAGAGGAACCTCTTAAGCGCAAGTGTAAGAGGAGGCACTTGGACTCCCCTGAGTCCATTACCACCGATACGGACTTGGATGAAGGAGAGGGTTCCCCCGGATCACCTACCGAGGATGTCTTGTTCGGAGACATTATGGAGATCCTTCACCAAAGAGGAGGTTGGTCAGCCCCCAAACCCTCTATGGATGAGTCCGTATTCCTGGAGGCCTTTGGCGCGGGCTCATCTACTTCCTGGGTCTCCCCTCCAGCTGACCCTTTGGTGGACCTCATCACCACTAGGGCATGGAAGGATCCTGACACCGTAGAGCCTATACCCAAAAGGCCAGACAAAATTCTTTCCCCGCTGTCAGACAGGCAGGCATGGTCCAAGGGAGCCCCGGTAGACGCTTTGGTGGTTGCTGCAGCCACAAAGAGGGAACTGGCACAGGAGAGTTCCTTGGTTCATCCACCAGACAAGGAGTCCAGGTCGGTGGATCGTTTTGGGAAGCACATGTACTCGTCAGCGACATTTTCTATCCGTGCGCTGAATTACTTTGCACATGTCATCCGACTGCAGCGAGACCTTATATCAGAACTGAGTCACCCCCGGAGTCTCTGTCGCAGCAGGACAAGCAGTCCTTTACTGCGAAGATGACTACACTGAAATCAGTGACTAATACCTCTACGCATCTCCTCTTGCATGCTACGGAGAGAGCCGCTAGAGCTGCTGGTACAGGCGTTGCCTTGAGGCGACACGCCTGGATCAGGCTGTGTCAATTTGCGGACCCCTTTAAGGAGTCTTTCATCAACGCCCCTTTCGATGGATCATCCCTCTTTGGGAAGACTGTACGTGACACACTAACCCAGAGTGAGAAGGACGGAAAGACTTTGTCTGCCGTCGGAATCCACTTCTCTAACCCCCAGAGGTCCTATTCCAGGAGCCAAAAGGGGCAAAAGAAGATGTGGTTCTGGAAATCAGTCTTTTTGTGACACTCAGGAGTATTCGTCCTCCAGAGGCAGAGGGGGACAAGACCGATGCCGTCCCAGAGGCAGAGGTGGGTCCCAGAAACTTTGGGTCTAGGGAACCTTTTTCCAACAGACCCGCACAGCAACCCTGAGGGGTTGCCCGGCTGCTCTACTCTGGAGGCAGTCGGGGGGAAGATTTTCCTTGCATCCAGCGGCATGGGAATCCATTACTGCAGACCGTAAACATCATATCCAGAGGATATTCTATCCCCTTCATTTCATGTCCCATAACTCCAGCACGCCTTCCACATGTTCCACCCGCTCACAGGGAGGCTGCAGCATTAGAGGTTTCGAAGCTGCTACAAAAACGAGCCATTGAGCCGGTCCCCCCCAGATCAATCCGGATCAGGCATCTACTCCAGGTTCTTTTTAGTGCCAAAGAAGACGGGGGACCTCAGCCCCATTCTGGACCTGTCTATCCTCAACCTGTCGGTAGAGAAACAAAAATTCCGGATGGTCACTCTATAGTCCATTCTACTATTTCTGAGAGAATGCGACTGGATGTGCTTGTTAGACCTCTAGGACGCTTACTATCACATCAAGGTCCACAGGAGCTCCAGGAGGTTTCTACGCTTCCGGCTAGGGGCCAGTCACTTTCAATTCGGAGCCCTACCCTTCGGTCTCACCACAGCCCCCAGGGTGTTCACCAAGGTTATGGCGGTCATAGCGGCTCACCTGAGACTTCAGGCCATTCAGGTATTCCCCTACCTAGACGGCTGGCTGTTCGCTGCATCCACCAAACGTCTCTTGTCAGGCCCTGCACTACTTCCTAGGTCTGGCTCACAAGTTGGGCATCACGATCAACCTCAACAAGTCCCACCTGACTCCGGTTCAGATCATAGACTTCATCGGGGCACGGTTGGATTTGATTCAGTCAAAGTTTTTTCTCACCCCGGAAAGGATAGAAAATCTCAGACTCCATGTATCAGCGATCTTGGATCACTCTGTAGTCACAGCAGCCGATGTTCTCTGGGCCCTGGGTTCAATGGCAGCCTCAATCTGTATCCTCCCTCTTGCACGTCTTCAAACGAGCAAACGAGAGTCCTTCAGTGGAATCTAGCAGTTCAATGGTTCTGGCTAGACCTACCGATGAGTTTCCACATCCGAATCAACCAGACTTGCAGAACATCACTCCAGTGGTGGCTTCAATCAGCAGACATTTTTGCAGGGCGCAGCTTTCTAGCCCCTCTGGCTCGAGCCACATGACCATGGACGCCTCTCAGCTCGGGTGGGGGGACACTTCCTGGGAAGAACGGTCCAAGGCACGTGGTCCCTTCCAGAGACCAAGCTACACATCAGTGTCCTGGAGATGAGGGCAGTGCTTTTTAGCGTTTCGAGAGCCTTCCACCCTGTCCTACCTCCGGGGACGGTAGCCATTCAATCAGACATGTCTGTAGTCTGGTATATAAACAAACTGGGAGGGACCTGATCCTACCCCTTTTGTCGCGAGGCCATGAGGGTTTGGGAGTGGGCCATATCCACCAGCCGGTTTCTCATAGCAACGCATATACCGGGACGCTCCAACATTCTAGCGGACAGTCTCAGCAGGGCAATCCTCCTGCCTTACGAGTGGTCTCTGAAACAATCGGTGGCGGAAAAAATCTTCCTTGTTTGGGGTCAACCTTGCTGCGATCTCTTCGAATCTCCTTCCAACATGAAGTGCAGCAACTTCTTCGCTCTGATCCCCCCTCCGGGGGATGTCCCGAGGGACGCTCTAGTCCACGCTTGGCCTCCCGGGCTACTGTATGCTTATCCCCCGTTACCTCTTATTCCGAAGTTCCTTCAGAGAGCTTGCCGGCTGCAGTGCAAAGTCATTCTCATAGCTCCCTTCTGGCCTCGCCAAGTATGGTTTCCCTTCCTATGGTCTCACCTGTTGGCCCCTCCATGGACTCTAGATCCATGTCCGGATCTAATTTCTCACCCATCGGGCATCCCCCTGCCCAACCTGGACAGTCTCAAGCTGGCGGCATGGCTGCTCCAGTTCCCATGATCATCAGGACTCCCGGACTTTCGTCCCCTGTTAAGAACATTCTGGTAGCTTTTCTTAAAGCCTCCACTAGGAAACTCTACAATAGCAAGTGGAGACGTTTTTTGCGTTTGGGCCTCTCAATGCAATCAGAACCCGTTTACAGCTCCCGTTCCGGTCATACTGGATGTTTTGGCCGATCTTTTTCTATCAGGTGCAAGTGCTTCCACCATCAAGGTTCAACTGGCTACCATCTCTAATTTTCATGTAGGTGAAAATAAGGATGTTCATCGTGTTATACTGCTGCAGTCATCACACTTGGGTTATCCTGCCGTCAGGCGGTCAGGCGGTCCCGCAGTCGGCCGAATCCCAAAGTCTTGGTCCGGCATCGGTGGTTGTTGCTTCTTCCCTGATGTCAGTGCGACAGGGGGATAAAAGAGGCAGCCGACGCCATTTTCTTCAGTCTTTCTTGCCGTGCGGTGCCCGAAGCAGAAGCAGTTCACAAGTGCCAGTCGGCTAGCTCCTGAGATTTTTGAATCGAATTTCAGCCCAAAGTCTTCTCTAAAGTGAAGTACCCCGTTGGGGAAACTTTTCTTGCCTCAGACCGATGTCAGACAAAGTTAATAATTGCATTTCTTGTGGGAAGCAAATACCTCATAAGGATTTTCATTCTTATTGTATTCCTTGCCTAGGCCCAGACCACGATGTCTCTGGTTGTCGGTTTTGTGCTAGGTTCAACAAACGTACAATCAAGCTTCGGGCAGATTTCGCCCGACATTATTTTGGCAGAAAATTTAACTATAGCATGTCGTCGGAACAACCGACATCAGCAATGATTAAAAAACGCAAGGATAAGGACAGGCAACCAAGGCCAAGACCAGATACCGAGGCCTCAGCAAGGCCTGCCACCGGTTCTCCGGTTTTCAGCGAGGCGCCTACGCAGCCCCTGACTACCGCTGATTTAGAAATTCTGACTGCCTGTCAGACCGAATCAGCTGGTCCTCAGGAGCTGGTTCCATCTCACCCCTCGGACGCCAACCCTGACGGTGATCCAGAGATTTTGGACAGGCCTTCGGTTTCTGAAGGTGTCTTCAAACCGACAACTATCTCTATTAAGTCTTATGCTAAAAATAAATCCAAAGTGCAAATGAGAGGTCGGATGTAGTTCCAATACCGAATTTAATATCCAAAAGATAAAATCACAAGGCACAGCAGAGAAATAACATTAACGCCTTAAAAGTTCCACTCAGTGTTTTCGTCATATTACGTAGACTTGAGAAATAGTGATGTCCTTCATGGATGCATCTGCAGTCATAACAACTGGGTTGTCCTGTCGTCAGGCAGCCCTTCAGTCGGCCGGATTCCAAAGTCCGGGTCCGGCTTCGGCTGATGTCGCACTCCACCCGACGTCATCTCTGTTGGTCTTCGGGTATAAAAGCATCAGCCGACGCCATTTTCCTCAGTCTTTCTTGCCGCGTGGCGCCCGAAGCAGAAGCTGTTCGCAAGTGCCGGTCGGTCGGATCCAGAGATTACTTCTACCGAATACTACTAAGACTTCTAAAGCTAAGTACCCGTTGGGGACTCTTTCTTGCCTCAGCCGATGTCAGAAAAAGTTAACAATTGTTTAACCTGTGGGAAACAAATACCTCATAAAGATTTCCACTCTTACTGTCTGCCTTGTTTAGGCCCAGCCCACGACGTAGCAGCCTGTTCGCCTGTGCTTCTTTCAACCGACGAACGCTTAGGCGTCGTCGGAGTTTGCAGAACAGTTTTTCGGTTCTGATTGTGGGTACATTATGGCGCCGGAATCTCCGACTACCCAATCTACCAAAAAGCGCAAAGATAAAGACCGACACTCGCGGTCCGCGGTTTCGGCCGAAACCATGGTTAAGCAAACCGCGAGTGTCTCGGTTTCGGCGAAACCGAGAAAACTGATCAAAGTACAGCTGAACCTATTCCTACAACTGAGGCCCCTGCTACAACTCTTGAATCGACCTCAGAAATTTTACCCACTACGGTGGTTGACTTATCAGACACCATCACCTTGGATGTCTCTACCCCAGCACGTGGTGCTGCTAGGCCTCCAGCAGCCATGTCCATTAAGGCCTTCGCCAGGGCTAAAGCAGCCAAGACTACTAAAACAGTGCCTGTTAAACCCCCACATCCAGGCCCTCTTCTAGTTCTCAAATGCTTACTTTGGCAGAAGATTTAATTTCTTTAATTAGAGGATCTCAATCTCACCCAGACAGGGCCTCTCAGCCCCCAGAGAAGAGACCTAGGGCAGAGCCCCCTGAGCCAGTGTCCTCTGATGATTCTGCTGATGAATCAGACATAACTGACCAGCCAGAGGCTCCCTTCTCCAATTTTGAAGATTCTGATGCTGAAGAATCCATTCCAGCTGCTTCCCCACCAGAAGAATTCTCCTTTGGGGAAACCTTGCATGCCATGCGAGAACAGTTCCAATGGCAGCAACAGGATTTTTCAGACTCCAGAAAAAGACTTAGGACCTTTGTGCACCTCCCACAGCACAGGCCCTTAGCTATACTTCCTGTTCTCTCTGTGGTGGATGATGCTTTCAATGATGTTTGCTCCGCTCCAGATTCTTTACCCCCAGCCCCTGCCAAACCAGACAGATTTTACAGGGTGCCAGATACTCATCACCACCTTTACAAGGCCCCACTTGCAGACCCAGAAACTATATCCCAGGGTCCCAAGGCAGTAGCCGCGACCATAGCTAAAAACCCTATTCCTTCTGAAAGGGAAGCAAGGTCATTAGACAGATGGGGTAAAAAGGTCTACACTTCAGCTACTCTCTCAGCTAGAGCTTTAAACTGTCAGTTTCACATGATACAATACCAAGAGTTTATGCTGGATCAGTTAACTAAAAAACTAACCACTGATGAATCTCTTGATAAGAAATATGTATTAGATATGGTAAATAACATACAACAGGTTAGCAACCATTCCTTAAAATGTGGCTATGATGCACTGGAGGCTTCATTTAGATCAGCCATGACAGGCACAGTGATAAGAAGGCATGCATGGCTAAAGGAACAAGTTTTACCGGATCATGTTAAAGCTACAGCTTTCTGGTCAAGAGTTCTGTTACACGATATCTGTGCGGCAGCGACTTGGGCCAATTCGCACACATTCATCTCTCATTATAAATTAGATCTTATTTCTAGAGGGAGAGCATCCTTTGGCTCTGCAGTGCTCAGAAATATCCTTCCATAAGGGCCTCCCAGGAATACCAATAGCTGGGGTCTCTGTCCCATATGTGCAGAAAGAATGAAGTTAACTACTTCAGATAAGGAAGTTATGTACTTACCATAACGTTCCATCTGAGTAGTTAGACTTCATTCTTCTGCACCTTCCCTCCCTCCAATCCCCCTCACTCTTCAGGTTTTTCCTGTTTAGGATTGTGGTTATGTTGCCATTTAGTGACAGCAAACTTGATCTGGGGCTAGATAGGAGGAAGTGATGTAGTATAGGTAGGGGAGGAGCTTGGAGCTAGGAGCTGATGCTGGCCATCAGGATAAAGGTGTGAACACAATTCTCAGCTGACATTGTACTGCATATGTTCATCATGTTTCACTGTTGCAGTCATTACTCTAGGGTTATCCTGCTGGCAGGCTACCCTCAGTCGGCCAGAATTCCAAAGTCTAGGTCCGGCGTCGGTTGCTGTCGCCTCTTCCTTGACGTCAGTGCGCCAGGGGTATAAAAAATGCAGCCAACGCCATTTTCTTCAGTCTTTCTTGCCGCGCGGTGCCCGAAGCAAAAGCAGTTGGCAAGTGCCGGCCGATTTCTGAGATTTTCATATCTGAATTTCAGAACGGAAGTCTTCATTAAAGCTAAGTACCCCGTTGGGGAAACTTTTTTCTTGCTCCAGACCGATGTCAGAAAAAGTTAACAATTGTATTTCTTGTGGGAAGCAAATACCTCATAAGGATTTTCACTCTTACTGTATTCCTTGCCTAGGCCCTGATCACAACGTTGCTAGCTGTCGCTTTTGTGCTAGATTTAACCAACGCATTATCAAGCATCGGTTCGATTTTGCATTTCATTACTTTGGCTGAAGATTTAATTATATAATGCCGTCGTACCAGCCGACAACCGGAGTGTACAAAAAGCGCAAGGAAAAGGACTAGGATAGGCATCCGAGGTCCAAAACCGAAGATGAAGCCTCTACTAGGCCAGGCGCCGGTTCTCAGTGAGGCGCTTTCGCAACCCCTGGCGTCCACTACCTCAGAGCCACAGGCCGCTACCGACTCCCACGTGGAGCCGACTGGGCCTCTGGATACTCAAGGTATTGGACACTCGGAAATCATTCCCTCAGATGGGTCCGGAGCCGCTGAGCAGGCATCTGCTTCTGAGGGTGTCTTCAGACCTACACAACTATATATTAAGCCATCTTCAGCTTCAAAGACAAAGACTAAAGCAGCTCTAAAGACAAAGAAACAAGTACAGCATTCTCCTACTCAGACTTCCATGCCTAAAAAACAGATGCTCAAAATGGCCAAAGACCTAATTACTTTGATCAGGGGCTCCCATCCCCCTCCTGATAAGAGGCCTAGGCAAGAGACAGAGTATGATTCTTCTGATCAGGTATCTATTTCCTCTGATTCCTCTTCTGAACAGGATTACTCCATGCTTCCCTATGAGGATTCTGATGCTGAAGAATCCATTTCTTCAGCCTCTCCTCCTGAGGATTATTCTTTTGGGGAAGCCCTGCATTCTATGAGGGAGCATTTCCACTGGGAGAGCCAAGATTATTCTGAATCTAAGAAAAGGCTCAGAGACTTTCTGCCTCTTCCTCAGCACAGACCCCTTGCTATTCCACCTGTTCTAGACATTGTAGATGTATTTTCAGAGTCCGGCCTGTCCCCCTGACTCTTTACCCCCTGCACCTGCTAAGCCAGACAGATACTACAGGGTCCCGGATTCTCATAAATTCCTATATAAAAACCCCGCTGCTGACCCAGAAACTGTATCTCATGGTCCCAAGGGGGTTGAAGCTTCCACTGCAAAAAACACTGTCCCCTCTGATAGGGATTCTAGGGCTCTAGACAGATGGGGGGAAAAGTCTACACTTCTGCTACCCTGGCTGTAAGGGCTTTAAATTGTCAGTTTCATATGCTTAAATATCAGCAATATTTAATGTCACTGCTTAAACAGAAAATGTTGACAAATACTGAATGTTCAGAGAACAAGGAATTGCAGGATTTATTGCATGCAACTGAACAAGTGGGAAAGCATACTTTGCAATGTGGTTATGATTCACTGGAGGCCTCTTGCAGGGCCGCTGTTACAGGTTCTGTTGTTAGAAGGCATGCTTGGTTAAAGGAACAGAATTTGCCTGATCATGTTAAAGCAAAATTATTAGATGCACCATTACAGCATGATACTTTGTTTGGTACTAAAGCAGAAGAGGTCTTGAAAAAAATGGAGGATAAAGCAAAATCCATGCAGACACTCAAGGATTTCTTACAGGTACAGCCACCCAGGTTTAGCAGGAACTGGCCTTCTAAAAATTGGTCCTTTCCAGTATCAGGCAGACCACAAAGAGGCAGATACAGGCATCCCAGAGGCAGATCTCGAACCCAAGGCTCATACAGGCCTAAACAATGGGGTGCTCCTACCTCCAAAAGCGGAGAAGACAAATCACAAGCTTACAGGAAACAGTCCCAGTGACTTTCCTCTACCAGTTCCAAGCAGTTTTCTTTTGACAGCCCCCTTAGGGGGAAAACTAGCACTTTTTTCATCAAATTGGCAAATGGTTACCCAAGACAAATGGGTCCTGAACATAGTGTCCCAAGTCTACAGGTTCCATTTTCACACTCTACCAAGGTCAAAGGGCATGCCAGACCTGCCACACAATCAATGGGCATAGGCACAAAAGCAAATTACAGCCCTCATGGACAATGTGGGCCATTCAGCAAGTACCACAACAAGAGCAGGGGCAAGGATTTTACTCCAGACTTTTCCTAGTACCCAGGAAGGACAAAACCTGGAGACCAATACTGGACCTGTCTATACTAAATACGTTTCTGGAAGTTCCAAAATTCAAGATGTTGACTCTACAGCAGCTACTGCCCATGCTGGGCAAGAGGCTTGGCTCGTAACTTTGGACCTAAAAGAGGCATACCTTCATGTCTCAGTAAGACCATCTTGCAGAAGATACCTCAGATTCATAGCTGGCTCAAGGCATTACCAATTCTCTGCACTGCCCTTTGGCTTATCTACTGCGCCCAGGGCCTTCACAAAATGCCTGGCACCAGTAATTGCGTTTTGCAGACAAAAAGGAATTCATATATATCCCTACTTGGATGACTGCCTAATTCAAGCAGAGAACAAAGACACTCTTCTAAAGCATCAGGCATTTGTAAAAAGATTACTAATTGGCCTAGGGTACACAGTAAATGAAAAGAAATCAAAACTAGTGCCCTCTCGAGATAATATTCCTGGGTGCAAGCTTAAATACAACTGCCCAGACGGCTTCTCACGCCAGACGAGCTGACGACTTACTTCAAGAAATTGGCATCAAAAACCCACTTATCTGCAAGGAAAATCCTACAGGCCTTGGGTTTCATGGCATCCTGCATTCTACTAATTCCATATGCCAGACTGCATATGAGGAAACTACAATGGTATCTGAAAAATGTTTGGACTCAGCATTGCCACAGCCTGGAGACAGTAATTGCACTCATTCCCTGCCTACAGCAGGAGTTTCGATGATGGGCAGAAGCCTGTCACCACAACAAGGGTCTGCCATTCAGTTTACCCAAAGCCAGACAGACGCTGACAACGGATGCATCAGATTATGCCTGGGGGGCCCATTTGGCAGGAAAATGTATTCAAGGCACATGGCCTGCAAACCAGATGCATCTTCACATCAGTCAAAAAGAGATGCCAGCTGTTCAAAATGCCCTGACAGCTTTCAAGGACCTGCTTCATCCAGGACAGTTACTGATAAAGACGGACAACACTACAGTCATGTGGTACATAAACAAGCAGGGAGGTACACATTCCGACCCCCTCTGCAGACAAGCAATGACCTTATGGGACACAGCATTGGCTTTTCAAGTTCACCTGCAAGCACAATTCCTGCCAGGAAAAACAAATACTCTGGCAGACGAACTAAGCAGAAACCTCATGGATCCCCATGAATGGAAACTGGATCCACAAGTCTTCAGCATGATAATAAGGAAATGGGGATGCCCAGACATAGATCTATTTGCCTCCCCTCACAACTGTCAATTGCAGAAATTTTGCACAAGGATTTATCACAAGCAAGCATGGAAAGTTGACGCTCTATCATTCAGCTGGAAAAATCTAACAGCATATGCTTTTCCCCCACTGCCTCTCCTTCCCAGAGTACTCCTAAAGGTCAGACAAGAGAAGCCAAAAATTATACTGATTGCACCAGACTGGCCACGCCAGCACTGGTACCCAATCCTAAAGAGCTTGTCTCAAGGTCCAGCATGGATATTGCCTCAAACGTCTCACTTGCTGACCCAACAAAAAAATCAGATCCTGCACAGCCAACTCAGAACCTTAAATCTGGCAGCATGGTGGATAATGTAGCCATTCAGAACACTCCTCTTTCAAAAGCTGTTATGGATGTTATCTTGGAGGCCAGGAGGCCCAGTACCAGAAAATCTTATGCAGAAAAATGGAAGAGATTCTATGCTTGGAACCAGGAACAAGGCATTGACACGTCTGTACCAAATATACCTCAGATTTTACAATACCTAACTGAGATGCTGAACAAAGGCCTTTCTTTCTCATCAATTAAGATTCCATGCCTCTGCCATTTCAGCCCATTACAATACGGAACCACCTATCTTTTCTCATCCTTTAATAAGGCAGTACCTCAGAGGGGCCAAAAACATTAGGCCTCCAAGGAGAGCACCAAATCCGGCCTGGGACCTCAATTATGTTTTGGAAATACTCACACTGCCTCCTTTCGAGCACGTGTCAACAGCAGATATGAAATTTTTATCCTGGAAAACAGCCCTGCTCCTAGCAATAACCTCTGCAAGGCGAGTCTCGGAGTTACAAGCACTCGTGGCTGTGGAACCTTTCATCATTTTTCATTCAGACAGGGTTTCTCTGAGGACAAACCCTACATTTATGCCTAAGGTGATGTCCAGTGTGGCCCTCAACCAAACCATTCACTTGCCTACCTTTTACCCAAATCCACAGAACAAGGGTGAGAAAATTCTGTATTCTTTGGACATACACAGGCAGTTACGCTTCTACTTGGACAGAACCAAAGCTTTCAGAAAGACTGAGCAACGTTTAGTATCATATGCTGCAGGATCACAAGGAAAGGCCATCTCAAAACAGACTATTTCTAAATGGATAGGCAATTGCATCTGTTTCTGCTATTTTCAACATGGCAAATCAGTGCCTAAGGGCATTAGGCCTCATTCCACCAGAGCAGCAGCCACTTCAGCAGCCTTCCTCAGAGGAGTACCAACCAAAGATATCTTAGAGGCTGCAACTTGGAGTTCAGTGCACACCTTTACAAAGCACTACCACTTGCCTCTCTACTCTAAGTCCAGAGCAGGCTTTGCCACTGCAGTTCTGCAGGGCCTCATAGCTTCTCCTTATCCTATTTAGCCCAGCCACCCATCCTCAGCTTTGGGATTCTACCCAAGAGTAATGACTGCAACAGTGAAACACGATGAACATAGTACAGTTGTGTACCTACCATAAATGTAGATGTTCGAGTGTATTCACTGTTGCAGTCCAGGTTACCCACCCACCGTCCCCCTTCTCTTTGCTGGGACTTATCTGCACTTCTCTATCCTATACAACCTTTTTGGTGTATTTGCTTGTAGATGAAGGAAATGTTATTTTTGTGCATGCATTTCTTATTGGCATATTTTTCAGCCTACCATTTTGGGGCACCTGACATCTGGGGCAAGAAAAACTGAAGAAAATGGCATCGGCTGCATCTTTTATACCCCTGGCGCACTGACGTCAGGGAAGAGGCAACAGCAACCGACGCCGGACCTAGACTTTGGAATTCTGGCCGATTGAGGGTAGCCTGCCAGCAGGATAACCCTAGAGTAATGACTGCAACAGTGAATACACTCGAACAGCTACATTTATGGTAGGTACACAACTGTACTTTCCAGAGCTTGATGCCTGCCATAGTCTTCCTGGTACCATTTACACACCTGAATATTTGAATGTTGTAATGAGCTGTTGGGTGTCAGTGTCTGCATAACTAAAGTGGATTCACAGGTGCTCTCCCATTGTCAACCCTTTGTTGCTGGGCTGTGGAATGGTGAACCTTCCCTAGAAATGCTCTTAATAGATGTTCCTTTCTTTGACTACATATTAGGTTAAAATAAAAGCATTCTTCCCAGTCATGAGGGGACTTTTTTGTTACAGATGGAAACCTAGCCTGTTTAATATGGAAGCAACATGAAAGGTCCAGTGTTGTGCCCCTTGTGCAGGGAAATAGTTTTCTTCAGGCAGTGTGCCATGGATGTGACAGGCAGTGTGCCATGGATGTGACATTAATGTGTTTGACATTTACATTCCTAGGAAGGTCACTGAAGTAGTGGACGTACCGAGTCACTTTTAAATTATTCTTCTGGATTCGAATGCAGTGTCTTGATCAGGTCTTCCAGAAGTAGTGCACTCCAGAGATCAGCCTGTTTTGACAACCTGGAACACACTGCCCTTCCCTTCTTCGGCCTGGTACCTATGTGCATGGGGAATTTAGAGGAGGATACGGTCTTAATTCTTAACATGGAAGAGTTCCTTTATGCCTTCCAGCACATTTTGCTTATTCCGCATTTCTTTGTAGAGTTCAGGAAAAAAAGGTCAAAACTTTTTTTCTTAGCAGACTTCAAATAATTTTCGTCAGTTAGCAAGTGTTGGAGGTGTGATAGAGAAGAAAGAGGTAAATTGAAACACACATTTTGGGAATGTAATGAGTTGACACGTTTTAAAAATTCCCTGCAAAGTAAGTACTCTGTCAGAAATTTAGGTGACCAAAAGGCTGTGGCAAAGGAAATGATTCTTTTGAACTGGGACACGGGATCTAAATTGCTAGTAAGACCTTGTTAAACAGTGCAGTTGTGCTGAAGGACCTGCATTTGGAATGTTTCATCACTGTCCTCTTTGAAAGAATTCCTTCTCCTCTGTGGGATTCTTACTTCATGAAAAATAAGCTTGGCCTGTCTGCCATCTGAGACTGGTGTTTTGGCAGCACCGATTTTTTGTTCGTCTGAAGACTGCCTTCCTAGAGGCAATCGCTTGTGCATGCTGAGCTCTTAGAACTCCAGACTCTTATATGTAAGAGACAATATCAAGTCTTTTACAAAGATTAAATTTCCTTTTGATGAATCAGTGCTTCCTTCTGAAGATGATTTCAGAGTTCTGAATCTGTCTGTGTCCCAGTTTCTTTGCATGGGCAAAAGCTGTGGATTAGAGAGTCCTTCACAGACTGGATGTCTGTGTTTAGCTTAGATGTTGTACCTAAAACAGGTATGCCATTTTAAGATGATGGACCAGCTGTTCATCTGATTTGCTCCTCCTTTACTGGATTGCTGGCCGCATTGCCCTTTCAGTTCGACCTTGAACAGCCCACTGTTGAATGATGATGTCACAGTCCACTCCACTGGAGGGACTGCCTGCTTTTTGTCCATTTGAGATATGTTTCCATTGTAGTTACTTGTAGTATGGACATTTGATCCTGGGTTCATACCTTCACCACGTGTTACTGTTTTGATATGGACTCTGCTGATTGGAACTCTTATGGTAAAGCCTTACTGCAGAATTCAGACTTGTGTGCTTTGCATTTGTGCAGTCTTGCAGCTCTTTAAACCCTTTTGATAACTGCTTATAATTCATCCCAGACATAGATCTACCAAAGAGGGCTGTTAAGACTGTATTTAACATCCCTTACATTGTCATTTTATCTATGAAAGGACGATCCTTGATGGGAGCCAGTGTTCCCTTCTTCAGTCCTCCTGTGTATGGCACTTTCAACCATTCTCTTTCTCTGGAGTTGCTTCTGTACCAGGCAAGTGTATACTTGCATCTTGTTTACTAGTATCAGTGTCCAATCTTCATTACTGTTTAATTGCAGACATGTTCTTGCCAGTAACTAGGTAGGTGAGCCTAGTGAGCTTGAAGAATTGAGTACATTTGTACATATCCATAGGTAGGTACTAGACTTTATCTGCCCAAAGGCATTTGTAAGCCTAGCCAGAATGTCTTGACTTTCACCACCCCCTTAGATTAGTTCCCTGTGCCTCTGTCCAGCACAGCCATTGAAGTGATCCCTGTGGTAAACTGTTTCCCATCCACTCGTCAAGGTTTCTCTTGAAGAGGGTTAGCGAGGAGCTCTGCCTAATGTAGATTGGAATCTTGCTCCAGAGTATGGGAAGTCTCTAGGACAGGAATCTGTCCCTCCAGCACATCCTATTTATTGTTGTGGTGAGGTTTAGATCCCTGGAGCGTGTGGCTCGAGGGGATATGGTTTTCTTTAGGCGGAGCATTTCTGTCAATTCTGGTTGGACATGGCCTTGTGCGTCAGGCAGAGATCACCTCTGAGTAGGCGGTATGCAACCGAGTACAGCTGGAGTTTCTTCAGTCGAGCTGCAATAGGGCACCTGCTTGAGGCCAGTGATCCTCTTGGTGAGGTACGTCTGTGGTCTTTCCAGTTGTTGCAGGTGTCTTGTAAGGTACATCATAAATGGAGCATTGTACTCTATGATGGGTCTAATAAGTGATGTGTAGAGGGGGCCCAATGACCTCTTTCGATCTAGATGCAAACCCTTTTGTGATTAGGTGGGCCACATAGAAGAATTTTCTAACCACTTTGGCAATGTGATTATCAAAGGAGATGTTACTGTCTACTTCGGTTCCCCAGATCCCTTATTACGTCTTCCGTAGTTAGGGGGCTACCACCTATGTGGTAGTTTGTGGGTACTTTGTTTTTTCTAAAGGGGATGACTATGCACTTTTTGGCATTTAACTTGAGGCCATGGTTTTGACACCAGGTATCTGTCTCAATGAGACCCTTTTAGAAGATGTTTGTGTCAGCCGGAGAGTCACTTATAGCCCTTAGTTTGCAGTCCTCTGCGAATTTCGTCAGCCATAGTCCTCCTGTGCTTGCCTGTACCTCTGAGAAGTATATGCCGAACAGGAGGGGGTCCTAGGACTGAGCCCTGGGGAACGCCACTTGTAACCGGTTTAGAGTCAGACCTAGCTCCCGCAACTCTTACCATGCGGGTTCTGTCCGTGAGCCAGTTGGCAACCCATCTCGTGACGTAGGGGTTTATGTTCAGGCTGGTGAGCTTGTTTATAATACCTGAGTGGGAAATGGTGTCAAAGGCCTTTGTGAGGTCTAGGTAGGCTGTGTGAACCACCTTTCCCTCGTCTATAGCCTTGGTAACTGTCTCAAAGAAGTCCACCAGGTTTATGAGGCATGATCTGCCCTTAAAGCCGAACTGGGTAGGGTCCATTGTTTGGAGATTTCCTATGTCTCTGTTAATGAGGTCCATGATAATGCGCTCCATAGCTTTGCAGACCAAGCTAGTCAGGCTAATAGGGCGATAGTTCCCGGGGTCCATTGTGGCTCCAACGTTGTGGACCAGAGTAACCATTGCTGTGCACCACTCTGTGGGCACGTAGACTGTGGAGAGGCTGAGTTTAAACAGTGTGTTTAGGTGAGGGGTTAGTTCATCTTTGAGCTCATGTAGGACGCAGCCTGGGACACCGTCCGGTCCCATTGATGCTGTGTTTTTGGCTTTGGAGAGGGCTATTTTAACCCGAGTGTCTGTGATTTCAGGGGCACTACATTCTTCTGGTATAGTTGTGGGCCCTTTTGAGGGTGAGAGGGGGGTGAAGTTTGCACTGAACCTGTCTGCCAGGATGTTGGCTATATCGGTCTTTTCAGTGTATTTTGTGCCATTCTTCACCAACTCTGAGCAGATCTGAGAAATGACACTTAGGTTCATAGGTTCATACTAGGCTATCTGCCCTAGGGCATTTATAAGCCTAGCCAGAGTGTGTTTGGCTTTCGCCACCCATTTTAAATTAATTTTGCTATGCCCTTTTTCGAGGTTAGTATACTGCGCCTCTGTCTAACAGTGACACAGAAGTGATACCCGGGGTAAACCTACCCTCTCCCATCCACTCGTCAAGATTCCTCTTGAAGAGAGTCAATGAGGGACTCTGCCTAACCTGGACTGGGATTTTATTCCAGAGTGAAGGGAGCCTCTGGGTTATGAATCTGTCCCTCCAGCATGTCCTATTTATTTCAGTGCTGAGGTTCAAGTCTCTCGAGCGCGTAGCTCGATGGGATTTGGATTTTCTGAGGTGCAGCATGTCCATTAATTCCGGGTTGGACATGGCTTTATACGTCAGGCACAGATCGCCTCTGAGCAGGCGGTATGCCACTGAGTAGAGCTGGAGATACTTTAACCGGGCAGCATATGGCATCTGTTTGAGCCCTTTGATCCTCTTGGTGAGGTACTTTTGGGGTCTTTCCAGTTGCTGCAGGTGTCTGGTAAGGTACATCCCAAAAGGGGCATTGTACTCGATTATGGGCCTGATGAGGGATGAGTAAAGAGGCACAATGACCTCCCCTGATCTAGATGTGAATCCCTTCAAGATTAGGTGGGCTATATAAAATGTTTTTCTAACCACTTTGGCCACGTGGTTGTCAAATGAGAGATTGCTGTCAACTTGGGTCCCCAGGTCCCTAATTACTTCTCCTGTACTTAATGGATTACCACCTATGTGGTAATTTGTGGGCACTTTGTTTTTGCCAAAGGGGATGACTGTACACTTTTTGGCGTTTAGTTTGAGGCCATGGCTCTGGCACCAGTTGTCTGTTTCTATGAGGCCCTTTTGGAGGATGCTTGTGTCGGCTGGAGAGTCTATTATGGCGCCCAGTTTGCAGTCATCTGCGAACTTGGTCAGCCACAGTCCTTCCGTGTTGGCCTGTACCTCCGAGAAATGTATACCGAACAAGAGCGGTCCCAGGACTGAGACTTGTGGGGCGACACTTGTAACTGGTTTGGAGTCTGACATGGCTCCAGAAATTCTAACCATGTGGGTTCTGTCCTTGAGCCAGTTTGCAACCCATCTAGTGACATAGGGGTTTATATTTAAGCTGGTGAGCTTATCTATAATGCCCAAGTGGGGTATTGTATCGAAGGCTTTTGCGAGGTCCAGGTAGACTGTGTGGACCACCTTCCCCTCGTCAATGGCCTTGGTGACTGTTTCAAAGAAATCAACCAGGTTTAAGAGGCAGGATCTGCCCTTAACAAAGCCGAACTGGGTAGGATCCAGTGTCTGTAGGTCCCCAATATCTTTATTTATGAGGTCCATGATAATCCTTTCCATAGCTTTGCAGACCAAGCTAGTCAGGCTTATGGGGCGATAGTTTCCAGGATCCGTTGAGGCACCACCTTTGTGAAGAGGGACCACTGTTGCTGTATGCCACTCTTTGGGTACATATCCTTTAGTAAGGCTGTTTTATGTTTGGGTTTAGCTCTTCTTGGAGTTCATGTAGGACGCAGCCTGGACACCGTCTGGTCCCATTGATGCTGTGTTTTTTGCTTTGGAGAGGGCGGCTCTTACCTGAGCATCTGAGATGTCAGGGGGGCAGCACTCTGCTGGGATAGATATTTGCCCTTTTGGTGGGGAGGGGAGAGAGAAGTTTGCTCTGAACCTGTCAGGTAGGATGTTGGCAATGTCTGTGGGTTTGGTGTATTTTTTGTCATTTTGGACTAATTCTGAGCATATCTGGGAATTCCCACCCAGGTTCCCAACTTAACTAAAGAAAGCATTGTGATTATCCTTAGTGTCCTGTGCAATTTTTCTCTTGAAGCTGGCCTTAGATGATTTTATGAGTGCCCATAGTTTTTTGTTAATACTGATCAGAGATGCCTTCCCTTTTTGGGATTTTGCTCTATCATGTAGTAGCTTCCTCCTTCTATTGTATAGTTTGTTTATGGCTGGGGTCCACCAGACAGGACGTCTGCCTTTGGAGGATTGGGTCTTGGTTTTATTTGGGATTGCATGATCCATGCGTTCCTGAAGGTGTTCATAGAATGCGTTTATAAAGGACTCTGCGGTCTGGGCCGTATTTTCCACAGGCCCGGGGACTTTGAAGGATTCCACCTCGGTTTTGAGGAGTGTGAAATTTGCTTTAGAGAAGTTTTTCACTGTGGTTTTCTGGGCAAGGGGTGGGGTCGGGATGTGAATATCCAGTGAGATTAGTTTATGGTCTGATCTTACCAGTGAGGGATACACTTCTGGTCTGGAGCATAGAGTCCCCATGTTGGTGATGATCAGGTCCAGTATATTTTCCCATCTTGTAGGAGTGGTAACAAGTTGTTCCATAGCATTTGAGTTTATAAATTCTAGGAACCTTTGGGCTAGGGTGTTGGAGCTAGAGTAATGCTCCCAGTCTGTGTTTGGGTAGTTGAAGTTGCCCAATATAGTGGTGTTTGGAGAGACCTTCATATTTTCCAGTGTTCTCAGGAAGGCCGAGTGGGGTTCCTGGGTTTGGGAGGGTGGTCTGTAGCAGGCTATAAACTGGAAGGCAGTTTTACCCACTGTTAGTTGCACATGGATAGTCTCTGATGCTTCGTGCTGTGCCACTAACCTGGAGGTGTGGGTATCTTTGACGAATATTGATACTCCCCCTCCTTTTGTGGTTCGGTCCAAGTTTTGGGGCCGAAAAGCATGGTATGAGGTATAACCTGGTAGTGCTGGGGTGCACTCGGGAGCCTTGAACCAGGTTTCTGTTACTGCACAGATATCTATGTTCTCCATGCTAAGGAGAGTTCCCAGTGTGTGTATGTTGAGGTTTAGACTTCTGGCGTTGAGTAGCATTACTCTTAGTTTCTTATCCCTTGTGATACCTCTGGAGGTGGGTTTGTCTTTTGAGCCTTGCCTAAAAAAGGCACTATGGGGGTAGCAAGAGCCTTTGCCAATATCCGAAAGCCCAGGGGTGACTGGTGCAAGCAGTCCCTAGCGAAGCATCGTGACTTGTCGAGCATGTCATCCCAGGCTGACAGGCATTGGATCCCCTTTGAATGACACCAATACTTAAGCCAATTATTGAAATTGATCATCTTGTCTTCATATTGTGGCATCATTCTTGGTGAGGGTAAGATGCTACTCAAGGTCAGGGTCATACCGGCCTGGGCTACATGCTCAGAGAGCTCTGTCTCTTTTCATGTAGTCCAGAGAGGTATGTCTCAGGTCATTCACACCAGCATGGACAATGACTGAGTCATATTTGTACTTGCCTTGGAGTGACCTGAGTGCTTGTGTTGTGGCAGATCCTAGCGCCCGACAGGCAGCTCACCGTGACCTTCTCCTTGTTCAGCCTGGTGAGCGGGACGTCAGTGTGCCTGACGATAGTCACCTATTACAAGTGTATCAGGTGTGTTGTTTAGCCTTAACGGCTGTGGCTGTTCGGCACACTGGCTTTGTGAGCTATGTGTTGCACGTGTATTGTTTTGGGGTAGTGGTTGCTTGGGTGTCTGCTTTGGAGGTCTCTGCTGCTTAGGCAGATTTTTATTTAGAGCCTCCGAGTATGTTTTTATGTGTTTATGTGTTTGGTTTGCTGTCGTGGTAGGTCTATGTGAGACTGGAATTGTAGAGAGTGTGGTTTCCTTCTCCTCCTGACTGGTTACGCCAGTACTGAGTTGAGAGAGCTTAGCCTCCAGTTTGGCTATATAGTTGCATCTCTCACATGTGTTGGAATTTGTTGGGAGGTGAAGAGGGTTGTTTGTGTACATGAGGCAGTTGTAACATTGCCTCAAGATTCCCAGATTCACCAGCTGGACCGGAGAGGAGATTGACAACTGACCTTTGGACATGCTAGAATAGTATTGGGAATTCCTTTATAATTGAAAAAAAGGGGCCAATGGGGAACAAGGTACTCAAGGGGAGTTTGTGAGGGTGTAGTGCTTTTAATTTTTTAGTGCTGACTTAGTGAGCAAGTGCCAGGTAACTTAAGTGCAAAAATGACAAACAGTAACTTTCTTTCAAGTGAAACAAGGAAATAAGTACAGTAAGCAATGCAGATATCATTTAGATTCTTGACATAGCTAAAGAATGCCTTATGGTTATCTTTGGAGTCCATGGCAATTTTTCTTTCGAAGCTAGCCTTGGATGATTTTATGAGGGAACGTAGTATCTGATATTGTTAATCCTCGTTCATTCCTTACGTGTGAGTATCGGTTCCGACCTTGGAACCGAGCTGGCCATCTTCCAAGCTCGCGGCAGCTACAAACTCTCGAGCTAAAGCTCATACCCAGAATTCCCTTCTCCCTTTTACCTCAGATTTCGTTTGCGGCATCGCCATTCGGTTGTGTCAAGCTACTTCTCTTGAGCTAGGTACAATATTTTTCTTCATACGAAATTCTAAAACAGCCTTTTCTCACAGAAAAGTTATTAGATAGTTTTTTCTTACCTTATCGCATTTAGCGACTATCCTTTCTTGAATCTTTTCAATTCCTTTCCTCCCCTTTACCACGAGGTAATTTCTTTTTTACTATCATTGGTAAACTCCCTTTCCTTCTTACCTTTGGGTAATTATATCATTGTTGGCATTTTTTCTGGGTTTCCTTCTTTCTTTCTAACATGGCAGATAAAAAAGGTAGTCCAGGATTTAAAAGATGTTTAGATTGTGGCCATAAATTACCTACTTTAGATGCACATTCCCTGTGTGTCATTGCTTGGGTGTGCCTCATTTAACAGTTGACCCGCCCTGCGGGATTTGTAAGAATTTCTCTAAGAGGACATTGATTGAGAGAAAATAAAAAATAATATTGAAGGGGCTGCTTAAATCTCCTTTTTCAGAGGCTATTTCTGGGTCAAAGGCTTCAACCCCTCCAAGATCCCATAAGAAAAAGAGTGATGAACATGTAAAGGCCAAGTCTCTTCCTTTGTCCCCTGCTGGGGACCCCCAGGAACCGAGATGCAAGAAAGCTAAGCTTTCCAGTTTGGATTTGACTTCTTCGGCTCCAGCGCTTTCGGTACCTAAACCTTTGGCACTGAGGCCACTGGCGCCATCTGTGACTTTGGCACCGACTAGCGTTCCTTTTACCGTATCGGTACCGAGGGGCTCCTCGGTTCAGACTTCTTTACCGGCACCAATTCTTCAGTCGATGCAGACTGTTACGACGTTGATAGATTTTTCAACGCCCATTGCCTTTTCAGCTCTGACAACTTAACCTGGCACCGACTACCCTCTCAACACCGACCATTCAGTTATCGGCACCAATTTTTTCGGTTCCAGCCTTAGCGCCGACAACCACTTCGATACCGACCTTATTGTCGATGCAGACCATGACTTCGGCACCGATGATTTACTTGGTGCAGACACCTGTAGTTCAGTCCTTTACAGCCCCGTTTTTTTCAGTGCAGACCTCCAGGTGGGCACCAAGCTGCTCCGTCTTTTGGTTGGACCTGACTGTCCCTCAGCCATGTCCATGAAATCCACTAGAAGCCTCTCTGAACACGACGTGTTGCGTTTTGTGGATCAAGTGCTTTTGGCCAGAGGTATCCTGCCCCCAGGACCTATCCTTCCTCGGGAGGTGAGCACCCTTTACCAAAGAACCCTGCTTATTCTTCATCTTCATTGCCTTTGAAAGCCCCTTGATATATAGCACAGTCTTCCCCCTCTACGGTTCCATTTATGGACCTCACTAAGGAGCCGCAGTTGCCTTTGTGGCAGGAGAGTTTTGCTACGACCCAGAATGTCAGCTGTGGCGTACGTAATTTGGTGTTTCACAGCCATCCAGGGACTCCGAGTTGGCAGGCTGAGCCATTTAGGTAGGAGAGGGGTGTCCCCTGCCTTGGGCACTCACCCCTCTTCAGGTGGACCGGCCTTCCAGTTAATGGAGCAGGCTCTGGTGTCGGTTGGCGATCCTGTGCTATCACTCTCCCCGCCCTCCTCTGGAACGCAATGTACACAAGTCGCTCCTAGCTGACACTGGGCGCAAGGGCCTCAGGATATACTCCCACTGGAGACCCCTTTTGTGCTGTCTTCCCCAGCTTCTCCCTCTGAGGAAGTTCATCAAAAGAGCTCGTGCAAGAGGAAGCACATGGACTCCACAGAGGAGTCCCATACTGATGAGACAGACTTTGATGATGGGGAAGGGTCCCCTCGCTCACCCTCTGAGGTGTCCTTTAGTGATATTCTTGAAATTCTTAAACAGAGAGGTGACTGGCAGCCCTCGAACGCGACCTCTGAAGAGACTGTGTTCCTGCAGGCCTTTCATGCCCGGCCCCCTACCTCCTGGGTTACTCCACCTGCCAACGAACTGGTCTGGCTCATCGTGCAGCGTGCATTGGAGGCTCCTGACACCGTTGAGGCCATTCCCCAGAGGCCAGATAAAATTTTGTCCCCTCCTGCTACTTATCCCCATTGGTCCAAAGGTCTTCCTGTAGATGCCTTGGTGGTGGCAGCCGCAACTAAAAAGGACCTGGTGGAAGAAGAAAGCCAGACTCTCCATCCGCCCAACAAAGAGTCCCGGGCTCTGAACTATATGACGCACTTTACCAGGCTTCAAAGAGATTTAATTTCTGAGCTCTCTGAAATTTTGGCTGGAGCTGTGTCTGATGAGGTCCGTGACAAGTGGCCTCTCAGCTAGCCACCATTGAATTGATATCTAACTCCTCCATGCGCCTAATATCTCGCGCATCAGAAGGGGCAGCTAGAGTGGGTGAGTTCAGGCATTGTTCTGAGACGACACGCCTGGATGCACTTGTGTAATTTCGCGGAACCCTTCAAGGCTTCCTTTCTCTACGCTCCCATCAAAGCCTCTTCATTGTTTGGACCCAAGGTTAAAAAGCACACTGGCCAGATGTGAACAGGACGGTAAGACCCTTTCTGCTGAGGGTGTCTATTATTCTTCCCTTCAACGGGCTTTCTCCAGAAACCAGAAGAGTGGGAAGATATGGTACAACAAGTCTTTGGTTCCTTTCCGTGACACACAGGCCGAGTTCTCCCCTAGAGGCAGAGGGGGAAACTCACAGGGAAGACTCCCTTTTTGGGGCGGGGGGGGGTCCGCGTAACCAGGGTTCCAGGGACTCTTTCCCTGGCCAATCCTACCAGCGCTCCTGAAGAGCGGTCTAACTGCTTTCCTCTGGAAGTGGTTGAGGGTCCTTTCTCTTTGTACCCTTCTGCCTGGCTAACCATCACCACCGATTCTTGGGTACAAAGGATAATAACCAGAGGTTATCTAATTCCCTTCGACCTTTGTCCCGCACCCCTAACAAACTTACCCGATGTTCCACCCAGTCAAAGAGAAGCAGCAACATTAGAGATTTCAAAACTGCTAAGAAAAAGAGTCATCCAAATAGTCCCTCCAGACCAGATAGGATCCGGATTCTACTCAAGACTATTTTTGGTGCCAGAGAAAATTGGGGACTGGAGAGCAATCTTGGATCTCAGTGTATTGAACAAGTTTGTAAAAGTACAAAAATTCCGGATGGTCACAATACGGTCTATCCTTCCGTTTTTGGAAAAAGACGATTGGATGTGCTCGATAGATCTTCAAGAATGCATACTGCCACATAAAAGTGGACAGACCATCAAGAAGATTCCTTCGCTTGCGTGCGGGAGCCAGTCACTACCAGTTCAGAGTACTGCCCTTCGGACTGTCTACAGCCCCAAAAGTTTGCACAAAGTGCATGGCAGTCGTCACAGCTCACTTACGACTACAAGGATTTCAGGTGTTTCCATACCTAGACGACTGACTCATCTCCGCCCCAACCAGACATCTATTGGAAGAAGCCCTAGCATACTCTCTCCTCTCTGCAGAAAGGCTAGGCATAACCAAAAAATGGCAAAAATCCAATCTCACCCCATCTCAGTCCACAGAATTCATAGGGGTCATCTTGAATACGAAGAGTTGCAGAGCATACATTCCAGAGCATAGAATTCTAAGGATAAAGCAACAACTGATCCCAATCCTTTCATGGGAAAAATCCACAGCTCATTCTGTTCTACAGTTGTTGGGTTCCATGGCAGCCTCCGTCACCATTGTCCCCCTGGCCAGGTTTCACATGAGACTTCTACAGTGGCTACTGCTCACCCAATGGTATCCCTTTCAGTACCCTCTTTCAGCCAAGATTCGGGTAACTCACAAGTGCAAACAGGATTTAAATTGGTGGATGGCCCACAACCCGTCAATGGTCGTTCCCCCCCCCCCCAACAGCCCAAGGCTGCAGTGACCACGGACGCCTCCCTGATGGGGTGGGGGGGGGGGCTATGTCAGGGACAGACAGTCCAAGGTACTTGATCTGAAATGGAGGCCCGTCTGCATATAAATGTTCTACAGCTGAGGGTGGTGCTTCTGGCATTACAAGCATTCCATCCCCTGCTGCCGACTGGGACTATTGCGATACAGTCAGACAACATGGTGGTGGTCTGGTACATCAACAAACAGGGCGGAACCAAATCTTACCCACTCTGTCGAAAGGCCATGAGGATATGGCATTGGGCGATGGCTACCAACTGTTTTCTTCTAGCAATGCACATTCCCGGGAGTTCCAACTTAATAGCAGACAGACTCAGCAGGTGTATACTACAACCTCACGAGTGGTCCCTGAATCCCCTGATAGCGGCGGAAATTTTCAACCACTGGGGTCTTCCTTGGTGTGACCTCTTTGCGTCTCTGACCAACTACAAATGCAGCAACTATTGTGCCCTGATTCCCCCTCCGGGACAGTCACCCAGGGGTACTCTAGTCCACGACTGGCCCACGGGTCTACTTTATGCATTTCCACCTCTCCCCCTCATTCCACAGTTTCTGAAGAAAGCCTGCCGGTTGAAGAGCAAAGTAATCCTCATAGCACCATATTGGCCTTGTCTTCACCTGCTAGATCAACCGTGGATTCTCCATCCAACCCCGGGGTTGATCTCCCATCCGCAGAATCTGATTTACCCTAACTTGAACAGCCTAAAGCTCACAGCTTGGCTCCTCCAATTCCCTTGATTGCCAGGCAGAATGATCTTTCTTTTCCAGTACGTGACATTATTGCATCTCATAAGTCTTCCACCAGAGTTACATATCTCAGCAAGTGGAAAAGATTTACCTTTTGGCTGAAAGAAAAACGGGTAGATCCTTTTTCAGCACCGGTGTCCATAGTACTGGAGTATCTAGCTACCATTTTTCAATCCGTTCTATCTGCCTCTGCCATTAGAGTTCATTTGGCTGCAATATCTAATTTTCATGATGGTGTCCAAGCCTCCTCCCTTATGTGTCACAAATTATGCAAGACTTTCATAAATCATCTAAAACCCCAGAGAACCTACTCAACCATGGGACCTGTCATTAGTCCTACAAGCTCTGACAATGCCACCTTTCGAACCAGCTTCTTCTTGCGACCTCAAATATTTGTCATGGAAAACCTTGTTTTTGGTCGCCATTACTTCTGCCAGACGTATCTCTGAGCTTCAAGCCTTATTCATCAAGAGTCCATATTTGATTTTTGAGAACTAATCCTTCCTTTCTGCCAAAAGTCATCTCTGAAATGTTAATTAATCAAACCATTGAATTGCCAGTTTTCTTCCCCAGTTCTTCAAACAAAGGAGAGTATTGCCTACATACCCTAGATATTCACAGGCAAATTCGCTTCTACTTGAACAGGATTAAGGCCTCTCGTAAATCGGACCAGTTATTTTTGGCCTATTCTGGACCTAGATTAGGATGTGCTGTTGCTAAGGTCATATTGGCTAAATGGTTGAAAGACTGCGTGACCTTTATTTATAGACAACATAATATTCCATTACCTACTACCATAAAGGCTCATTCTACAAGGTTGGTGGCAAATGTTCGTGTTTCACTGTTGCAGTCATTACTCTTGGGTTATCCTGCTGGCAGGCTACCCTTGGTCGGCCAGAATTCCAAAGTCTAGGTCCGGCGTCTGTTGCTGTCGCCTCTTCCCTGACGTCAGTGCACCAGGGGTGTAAAAGATGCAGCCGACGCTATTTTCTTCAGTCTTTCTTGCCGTGCGGTGCCCTAAGCAAAAGCAGTTCGCAAGTGCCGGTCGGCCGACTCTTGAGATTTTCAAATCCGAATTTCAGAACCAAAGTCTTTATTAAAGCTAAGTACCCCGTTGGGGAAACTTTTTCCTTGCTCCAGACCAATGTCAGAAAAAGTTAACAATTGTATTTCTTGTGGGAAGCAAATACCTCATAAGGATTTTCACCCTTACTGTATTCCTTGCCTAGGCCCTGATCACAACGTTACTAGCTGTAGGTTTTGTGCTAGATTTAACCAACGCACTATTAAGCGTCAATTCGATTTTGCATTTCATTACTTTGGCCGAAGATTTAATTATATAATGCCGTCGGAACAGCCGACGACCGGAGTTTACAAAAAAAACGCAAGGACAAGGAAAAGGATAGGTAGCCGAGGTCCAAAACCGACGAGGCCTCTGTTAGGCTAGTCGCAGGTTTTCAGTGAGGCGCTTTTGCAGCCCCTGGCGCCCGCTACCTCAGAGCCACAGGCCGCTATCAACTCCCATGTGGAGCCGACTGGGCCTCTGGATACTCAAGGTATTGGACACTCGGAAATGATTCCCTCAGATCGGTCCGGAGCCGCTGAGCAGGCATCGACTTCTGAGGGTGTCTTCAGACCTACACGACTATATATTAAGCCATCTTCAGCTTCAAAGACAAAGACTAAAGCAGCTCTAAAGACAAAGAAGCAAGCACAGCATTCTCCTACTCAGTCTACCATGTTTAAAAAACAAATGCTCAAAATGGCCGAAAACATAATTTCTTTGATCAGGGGCTCCCATCCCCCACCTGATAAGAGGCCTAGGCAAGAGACAGAGTATTATTCTTCTGATCAGGTTTCTATTTCCTCTGATTCCTCTTCTGAACAGGATTATTCCATGCTTCCCTATGAGGATTCTGATGCTGAAGAATCCATTCCTTCAGCCTGTCCTCCTGAGGATTATTCTTTTGGGGAAACCCTGCATACCATGAGGGAGCATTTCCACTGGGAGAGCCAAGATTATTCTGAATCTAAGAAAAGGCTCAGAGACTTTCTGCTACTTCCTCAGCACAGACCCCTTGCTATTCCACCTGTTTTAGACATTGTAGATGATGTATTTTCTGAGTCCAGCCTGTCCCCTGACTCTTTACCCCCTGCACCTGCTAAGCCAGACAGATACTACAGGGTTCAGGATTCTCATAAATTCCTATATAAAAACCCTGCTTTTGATCCAGAAACTATATCTCAGGGTCCCAAAGGGGTAAAACCTCCACTGCAAAAAACCCTGTCCCCTCTGATAGGGATTCCAGGGCTCTAAACAGATGGGGGAAGAAAGTATACCCTTCTGCTACCTTGGCTGTAAGGGCTTTAAATTGTCAGTTTCATATGCTTAAATATCAGCAATATTTAATGACACTGCTTAAACAGAAATTGTTGACAAATACTGAATGTTCCAAGAACAAGGAATTGCAGGATTTATTGCATGCAGCTGAACAAGTGGGAAAGCATACTTTGCAATGTGGTTATGATTCACTGGTGGCCTCGTGCAGGGCCGCTGTCACAGGTTCTGTTAATAGAAGGCATGCTTGGTTAAAGGAACAGAATCTGCCTGATCATGTTAAACAAAATTATTAAGTGCACCATTGTAGCATGATACTTTGTTTGGTACTAAAGCAGAAAAGGTGTTGAAAAAAATGGAGTATAAAGCAAAATCCATGCAGACAGTCAAGCATTTCTTACAGGTACAGCCTCCCAGGTTTAGGAGGAACTGGCCTTCTAAAAATTGGTCCTTTCCAATGTCAGACAGACCACAAAGAGGCAGATACAGGCATCCCAGAGGCAGATCTCAGCCCCAAGGCTCATACAGGTCTAAACAATGGGGTGCTCCTACCTCCAAAAGCGGAGAAGACAAATCACAACCTTACAGGAAACAGTCCCAATGACTTTCCTCTGCTAGACCCAAGCACTTTTCTTTTGGCAGCCCCCTTAGGGGGAAAACTAGCACTTTTTTTCATCAAATTGGCAAATAATTACCCAAGACAAATGGGTCCTGAACATAGTGTCCCAAGGCTACAGGTTCCATTTTCACACACTACCAAGGTCAAATGGTGTGCCAGACCTGCCACACAGTCAATGGGCAGAGGCGCAAAAACTAATTACAGCCCTCATGGACATGAAGGCCATTCAGCAAGTACCACAACAAGAGCAGGGGCAAGGATTTTACTCCAGACATTTCCTAGTACCCAGGAAGGACAGAACCTGGAGGCCAATGCTGGACCTCTCTATTCTAAATAAGTTTCTGGAAGTTCCAAAATTCAAGATGTTGACTCTACAGCAGCTACTGCCCATGCTGGGCAAGAAGGCTTGGCTCGTAACTTTGGACCTAAAAGAGGCATACCTGCATGTCCTAATCAGACAATCTTGCAGAAGATGCCTCAGATTCATAGCTGGCTCAATGTATTACCAATTCTCTGCACTGTCCTTTGGCTTATCTACTGCGCCCAGAGTCTTCACAAAGTGCCTGGCACCAGTAATTACATTTTGCAGACAAAGAGGAATTCAAATATATCCCTACTTGGACGACTGCCTAATTCAAGCAGAGAACAAAGACATTCTTCTAAAGCATCTGGCGTTTGTAAAAAGATTACTAACTGGCCTGGGGTATACAGTAAACGAAAAGAAATCAAAACTAGTGCCCTCTCAAGAGATAATATTCCTGGGTGCAAGCTTAAATGCAACTGCCCAGATGGCTTATCTCACGCCAGACAAACAAAAGCAACTGACTTCTTACTTCAGGAAATTAGCAACAAAACCCCACTTATCTGCAAGGAAAATCCTGCAGGCCCTGGGTTTCATGGCATCCTGCATTCTACTAATTCCATATGCCAGACTGCATATGAGGAAACTACAATGGTATCTAAAAAGTGTTTGGACTCAGCATTGCCACAGCCTGGAGACAGTAATTGCACTCATTCCCTTCCTGCACCAGGAATTTCGATGGTGGGCAGAAGCCTGTCACCACAACAAGGGTCTGCCATTCAGTTTACCCACAGCCAGACAGACACTGACAACGGATGCATCAGATTATGCCTGGAGGGCCCATATGGCAGGAAAATGTATTCAGGGCACATGGCCTGCAAACCAGATGCATCTTCACATCAATCAAAAAGTGATGCCTGCTGTTCAAAATGCCCTGACAGCCTTCAAGGACCTGCTTCATCCAGGACAACTACTGATAAAGACAGACAATACTACAGTCATGTGGTACATAAACAGGGAGGTACACATTCCTACCCTCTCTGCAGACAAGCAATGACCTTATGGAACACAGTACTGGCTTTTCAAATTCACCTGCAAGCACAATTCCTGCCAGGAAAAACAAATACTCTGGCAGACGACCTAAACAGAAACCTCATGGATCCCCACAAATGGAAACTGGATCCACAAGTCTTCAGCATGATAATAAAGAAATGGAGATGCTCAGACATAGATCTGTTTGCCTCCCCTCACAACTGCCAATTACAGAGATTCTGCACAGGGATTTATCACAAGCAAGCATGGAAAGTGGACGCCCTATCCTTCAGCTGGAAAAATCTAACAGTATATGCCTTTCCTCCACTGCCTCTCCTTCCCAGGGTACTCCTAAAGGTCAGACAAGAGAGGCCCAAAATGATACTGATTGCACCAGACTGGCCACGCCAGCACTGGTACCCAGTCCTAAAGAGCTTGTCTCAAGGTCCAGCATGGATATTGCCTCAAACTCCTCACTTGCTGACCCAACAAAACGGTCAGATCCTGCACAGCCAACTCAGGACTTTAAATCTGGCAGTATGGCAGATAATGCCAACTCAGGACTTTAAATCTGGCAGTATGGCGGATAATGTAACCATTCAG
This sequence comes from Protopterus annectens, assembly GCF_019279795.1. Classification (NCBI taxonomy): domain Eukaryota; kingdom Metazoa; phylum Chordata; order Ceratodontiformes; family Protopteridae; genus Protopterus; species Protopterus annectens. Next base: position 20,333,195 of record NC_056726.1, on the reverse strand, counting down.
AACACTCCTCTTTCAAAAGTTGTTATGGATGTTATCTTGGAGGCCAGGAGGCCCAGTACCAGAAAATCTTATGCAGAAAAATGGAAGAGATTCTGTGCTTGGAACCAGGAACAAGGGATTGACACGTGTGTACCCAAATATACCTCAGATTTCACAATACCTAACTGAGATGCTGAACAAAGGCCTTTCTTTCTCATCAATTAGGATTCATGCTTCTGCCATTTCAGCCCATTACAATACAGAACCACCTAGCTTTTCTCATCCTTTAATAAGGCAGTACCTCAGAGGGGCCAAAAACATTAGGCCTCCAAGGAGAGCACCAATTCTGGCCTGGGACCTAAATTATGTATTGGAAAAACTCACACTGCGTCCTTTCGAGCCAGCTTCAACAACAGATATAAATTTTTTTATCCTGGAAAACAGCTGTACTCCTAGCAATAACCTCTGCAAGGCGAGTCTCTGAGTTACAAGCACTCATGGCTGTGGAACCTTTTATCATTTTTCATCCAGACAGGGTTTCTCTGAGGACAAACCCTACATTCATGCCTAAGGTGGTATCCAGTATGGCCCTCAACCAAACCATTCACTTGCCTACCTTTTATCCAAATCCACAGAACAAGGGTGAGACATTTCTGCATTCTTTGGACATACACAGGCAGTTACGTTTCTACTTGGACAGATCTAAAGCTTTCAGAAAAACTGAGCAACTTTTAGTGTCATATGCTGCAGGATCACAAGGAAAGGTTATCTCAAAACAGACTATTTCTAAATGGATAGGCCATTGCATCCATTTCTGCTATTTTCAAAATGGCAAATCAGTGCCTAAGGGCATTAGGCCTCATTCCACCAGAACAGCAGCCACTTCAGCAGCCTTCCTCAGAGGAGTACCAACCAAAGATATCTTAGAGGCTGCAACTTGGAGTTCAGTGCACACTTTCACAAAGCACTACCACTTACCTCTTTACTCTAAGTCCAGAGCAGGCTGTGCCACAGCAGTTCTGCAAGGCCTCATAGCCTCTCCTAATCCTTTATAGCCCAGCCGCCCATCCTCAGCTTTTGGGATTCAACCCAAGAGTAATGACTGCAACAGTGTAACACTATGAACATAGTACAGTTGTTTACCTACCATAAATGTAGATGTTCGAGTGTATTCACTGTTGCAGTCCAGGTTACCCACCCACCATCCCCCCTTCTCTTTGCTGGGACTTTTCTGCATTACTCTATCCTATACAACCTATTTGGTGTATTTGCTTGTATACAAAGGAAATGTTATTTTTGTGCATGTATTTTTATTGGCATATTTTTTCAGCCTACCAGTTTGGGGGCACTTGACATCTGGGGCCAGAAAAACTGAAGAAAATGGCGTCGGCTGCATCTTTTATACCCCTGGCACACTGACGTCAGGGAAGAGGCGACAGCAACCGATGCCGGACCTAGACTTTGGAATTCTGGCCGACCGAGGGTAGCTGCTAGCAGGAATAACCCAAGAGTAATGACTGCAACAGTGAATACACTCGAACATGTACATTTATGGTAGGTACACAACTGTGCTTTCTGCTGCCTTCCATGCCAGAGCTTCTTTACATGACATTTGTGCAGCTGCAACTTGGGCTACTCCTCATACCTTCATCAATCATTACAGATTGGATTTGGCCTCCAGGGGAAGAGCATCTTTTGGTTCTATGATGCTCAGGAATGTCCTTCCATTAGAGCCTCCCAGGAATAGAGGTAGCTGGGGACTCTGTCCCTCACATAAGGAATGAACGAGGATTAACAATATCAGATAAAGAAGTTATGTCTTACCATAATGTTCCATCTGTATTGTTGATCCTCGTTCAGTCATTACAACCCTCCCTCCTTCCCCCTCCTGTGGCTTCTAGTGGATCTCACCATCCAGTTCTATTAGGTCATTTGACCAGAGGTAGCCTCTACCTTCTTTTGACTTGCAAACTCAGTCTGAGATAACAGGGAGAGGGGAATTCTGGGTAAGAGTTTTAGCTCAAGAGTTTGTAGCTGACGCGAGCTTGGAAGATGGGCGGCTCGGTTCCGAGGTCTCAACCGATACCCACACGTAATGACTGAAAGAGGATCAACAATACAGATGGAACTTTATGGTAAGACATAACTTCTTTTTCTTGCTGATACTAATCAGGGATTTCTTCCCTTCTTGGGATTTTACTCTTTTCTGTACTAGTTTCCTCCTCCTATTGTATAGCTTGTTTATGGCAGGGGTCCACCAGTCTGGTTTCCTTTTCTTGGAGGAGTGAGTCTTGGTTTTGTTTGGGATAGCACGATCCATGCGTTCTTGTAGGTGCCCGTAGAGTGCATTAGTAAAGGATTTTGCAGCTTGGACAGCGTTATCCTTTAGCATGGGGGCTTTGAAACTTCCCACCTCGGTCTTAAGTAACGCGAAGTTTGCTTTTGAAAAGTTTTTCACAGTGGTTTCTTTGACCGGGGGTGGTGGCAGAATGTGGATATCCAGAGTGATTAGTTTATGGTCAGATCTAACCAGCGAGGGGTTGACCACCGGTGTGGAACACCGGTTGCCCATGTTGGTGATGACCTGGTCCAATATGTGTTCACCTCTGGTGTGGGTGTTGACCAGTTGATCCAGGGCGTTTGAGTTTATAAATTCTAGGAAATGTTGGGCAAGGGAGTTTGTACTTGAGTAGTTCTCCAAGTTAATGTTTGGGTAGTTGAAATCACCCAATGTCAGGGCGTTTGGTAGGACCTTTATGTTTCCCAGTGTTTCCAGGAATGTGGAGTGGAGGTCCAGGGACATGGTGGGTGATCTGTAGTAAGCTATAATTTGAATAGCAGTTTTGCCAGTTGTTAGTTGCACGTGGATGATCTGTGAAGCATCGTGCTGTGCCACTAACCTGGAGGTGTTGGTATCCTTGATGAATATGGATACTCCCCCAACTTATGTATTTCGGTCCGAGTTTGGTGGCCGAAATGTATGGTATGAGTTGTAGCCTGGTAGTGCTGGGGTGCTCTCTGGAGCCATAAACCAGGTTTCCGTTACTGCACATATATCGATTTTCTCCATACTGAGGAGTGCCTCGAGTGCGTGCATTTTGAGGTTTAGACTTCTGGCATTGAGTAGCATTATCCTCAGTTTTTTGTCACTTGTGCTGTTTTCGGCGGTGGGTTCATCTTTTGAGCCTTGCCTAAAAAAGGCAGTATGAGGGTGGCAAGAGCCTTGGCCAGTATTCGAAAGCCTAAGGGTGACAGGTGCAAGCCGTCTCTAGCGAAGCAGCGTGGCTTGTCGAACATGTCATCCCAGGCTGACAGACACTGGATCCCCTTTGAATGACACCAGAAGCTTAGACAGTTGTTGAAATTGATAATTTTTTCTCTATTCCGTGGTATCATTCTTGGTGAGGGCAGGATGCTACTCAGGGTCAGGGTCATACTGGCTTGGGCTACGTGATCAGAGAGCTTCTCCATGTCTCTCTTCATGTAGTCCAGGGAGGTATGGCTCAGTTCATTCACACCAACATGGACAATGACAGAGTCATATTTGTACTTGTTCTGGAGTGACCTGAGTGCTTGTGCTATGTGGCGGATCCTGGCAACTGACAGGCAGCTAACAGTAACCTTCTCCTTGTTCAGCCTAGTGAGTGGGACGTCAGTGTGCCTGACTATAGAGTCACCTATTACTAGTGTGTTGGGTATGTTATTTTGCCGTAAGGGCTGTGATTGTGTGACGCGCTGATTTTGTGAAGTATGTGTTTCATGGTTTGTGTTCGGGGGTGGAGGTTGCTTGGATGTCTGCTTTGGAGGTCTCTGTTGCTTTTGCAGATTTTTATTTAGATCCTCCGGGTATGTTTTCGTGTATTTGTATGTTTTTTGCTGGTGCTGGTTTCATAGGTCTTTGTGAGAGTGGTGGTGTGATGCAAGTAATTCCCTTCTCCTCTTGACTGCCTGTTCCAGTCTTTGGTTGAGAGAGCTTAGCCTCCAGTTTGACTGTATAATTGCATCTCTCGCATGTATTAGTGTTTGGTGGAAGGAGTAGAGGGTTGTCTGTGTACATAAGGCAATTGTAACATTGCTTCAAAATGCCCAGAGTCACCAGTTGGACTGGAGAGTATACCTGAAACTGCCCTTTTGACATGCCTGGATAGGTACAGTGAACTGTTTTACTGATTGGCTAGTAAGGTCGAATAGAAAGCCTTGCCCTTCTGTACAGTATAGGGGGGTCTAGTGCTAAGGTGTATTGATGCTTGCTATGAGTTTTGAGCAAGTGCCGGGATGAGAAGTGAATGGTTTGAGTGCTTAAATTGAACGTATGTCTAGTTCCAAGGGAAAAATTGAAGAGTAAACTTTATGGAGCTGGTAATAGTTATACCCTGGCTACCTGGCATGCAAAACCGCGCAAATGCGGGTTTTATAGCAGGGAAATGAAAGAGATAGAAATTGGCCCTAAATGGCCAATAAACTACTAATTTCTGGGCTGAAACCACTCCTCCAGGGACAGATAGGCTGCTCAAAGCTCCCTCTCTCCCAGTGAACAGAGAAACTTCCTTCTATCCAAGTAAGGTATGGGCAAACACAGAAACTTGTAACACAGCCCTGAATTCAGCACTAACCTGAAAACTGGACTATACTAGCTTAGAAAAGCGGGAAAACAAGTTTTTTTTTTTTTTTTTTTTTTTTTTTTTCAGAAAAAAAAGCAGATACAATCAAAAAAATACTTTAAATGCACAGAAATGGCTATCACACTTGAGTGTGTAGCCTACAACAGTTAAACAGGTAATTTAAACACAAAAACAAATTTGTTGAAGTGCAGGCAGTAAAATAAGTACAATATGTAGCCGAAACAAGCATTTTAACTCCAGAGCATGATGTCTTACATGCATTGCAGTGGCACATGTACTTTCCCCTAAATCTGAAATTTTCCAGGATTTTGCTGAATACTGATTAGCTAGAAATAAAATATCCATCCAGAAGCCTCTAAGAGAATGCCTTCTTAATTGACCCATCTCCTGCAACAAAAGAAAAAAAAGTCCATTTCTGATGAATGCCTTACACAGCTGTATTTTCTCCTTAAGAAACTAGTTTGCTGCCCAGTCTTCTGATCGTTTATGAAGTTGCTTAGTGGTATATTACTGTATAAATGTCATGTTTTTTATTTGTTTTAATTTTATTAAACACTTACAAAACTTGGTTTAACAGTATAAAACAAGATTCCAAGAACAAGAGTGATGTTTTAATTTATTTGTAGGTACGAAATGATGAAGGCAAGGTCATTCGATTTCACTGCAAGCTCTGTGAGTGCAGCTTTAATGATCCTAATGCCAAAGAAATGCATCTCAAGGGAAGACGACACAGATTACAATATAAGGTAATAGGGAAGAGATAAAAGGTAGTATATTTTCATCTGCACTGTATAGTTCATTAATGGAGTTTAAACAATAACCCCTGTATTAATGGATGCTGGTTACTAACTTATAAATGCATTTTATGATCAACTTTTGCAATTGCTTTAAAGAACTGACTGATAGCATTCATAAAAATTATGCCCATCGTGCATGATTGATGGACCATAGAAGACCATGTCAGAGTTCTTTATGATTCATAGGACCTTGTATATGGTCTTAACCCTTGTGCAGCCACAGTGATCCATATGGAATATACGTGCTAATGACCTCCCCTAACCAAGGGTCATATGTGATTTAGAAACAATGCAATAACTCTGTATGGGCTAATCCTAGCTGTACAAGTTATGACCAGAGCTGTGTACTTGTATTTGGTGTAGTGAATCTGACCACAGCGGTCCTTTTTTGTAATGATGTGTGTTCAGCATACAGAGCTGAACAGTAACCGTTCACAAGCTAATGTCTGTTGCAGGGTAAAAAAAGCATACGGATAGTAGAGTTCCCTGTGGTGCAGGCTAATCTGCAACCAAAGCCTCACATGTCTATAACCCCACACAGTGGTACTAAAGACTCTTGCCAGTGGGAGCTCCCACAACAACATATGCTTATGTTCCTTGCTCCCCAGTCATGCCTTATGAATAAAACATTTCGGTATGAATCCTTGTGCGGCATGGCAATGGAGGACAGTGCAACAAGGAGCAACTATTGAGTAAAGATGTACCAGACATGGCCATATCTTACCTAGTAACTGTTCCCTTCTGTACTACCACAGAGCAAGTCTTTGAGGGTAGTGAGTCACTCACCAGTGCACAATTCAATGACATTACTGTTCTTTTATGTCCTTCCCGTCATTATTGTGATCCATGTCTTTGGCATATGGTAATGACAGGTGGCATATTAAACATAGTACACAGAATACATTTGCCCAGCCATGCACTGATTGTCATTCCATAGATCACTCTTGCAGGTTTCCAGTACGATGAGTTATGTCGCCAAGGTAACCCAACATCTGGCCAGCATGCCAAAACCTTCTATATGCTTGTACTTCAGCCTGTGGGTGTAGGGGTACATAAGTGGACGTAGGAGTGTAAGATCCTCAGACTGTTTTGCTGCCTGGCTGAATTTAGCATCTTTGCTCCCATCAGTTTGTTCTCCACATTGTTGTTGGCTGCTACCATTGCTTATACTTATTCAGATAAGTGCCGTTATTTTTTTTTTCAATTTTTTTCAGGAAGATTTCTTTATCTGCTAAGAGACGGAAGTGTAACTGTGGTAAGCAGATCCCTTATAAAGACCTCCACTCCCAGTTTTCTGTCTAGAAACTGAACACTGTTTCAAAAATTCTAAGTCTGCCAGTCATTTATTGCTAAAACCATTCATGTGCAACTTTCACCTTTAAATAAATAGGTAGACATCCAATGTCTGAAGCACCTCACGCAAACCAAAATGGAGGAACCCACTGCCTGGAATATCCCACTCGCACCTAGTTTAAGAAGTTTAAGAAAATTACACCTGATTCATCTACTTTTCAGTCTGATTTGGATGCTCCCATTTGAGATGCTGCAGGAATCCTTCATACATCAAACTTTTTCTCAGATGCCTGCTACAGAGAACCCCCTGGAGGCCAGTATGATGTCTGATTCTCGCATATCTGAAAAGACTCTCCATACTGATAGTGTTGAGAAGGGGAAACCAAGGATGACCATTCCAGTGGGTCAGAGGGCATACCTAGAATCCTTGTTTGGGAAGAGGTGCATGACACTTTGAACAAGGTCTGTTAACATTCCACCCTCACCATGCTTCATGAGGTCAGACTTTAGCCCTAAGAAAAAGAAACCAAGAGGCAGATATGTTTATGCTATGAAGACATCTTAAGAAAAGAAATGGTTTGAATTTTCACAGGGCATAAACAGTGCCATTTTGTCTTTGAAACCCCCTTTCTTTCTGTCTAATCCTTCCGTATTCCTGCCCTCTCAGAAGAGAACATGAAGCTTTATCTGTGGAGGAGGAAGTTGTTTCATATGATGATTCCTTGGCATACTCTTCACAGCTTCATTCTCCTGAACAGCTTACTTCTGATGAGGACTCTTTGTACCCCGACTCCCCCACTGTGGAAATTTAATTCTGGGAGAGTGCAACTAAAATGCAAGCAGGTAATACTATACTTGCCTGAAGGTAGAGGGACTCCTATGCCTTCTATTATTTCTCCAGATGTTCTTCATGTTTCACTGTTGCAATCATTACATTTGGGTAATCCTGCTGGCAGGTTGCCCTCAGTCGGCCTGAATTCCAAAGTCTTGGGTCCTGCGTTGGCTGCTGTCACCCCTTCCCTGACGTCAGGTCGTCAGGGGTATAAAAGAAGCCGCTGACTCCATTTTCTTCAGTCTTTCTTGACGCGCGGTGCCCGAAGCAGAAGCAGTTTGCAAGTTCTGGTTGCCGACTCCTGAGGTTTTCGTGTTCGAATTTCAGATCCGAAGTCTTCAATAAAGCTAAGTACACCGTTGGGGAAACTTTTTTCTTGCTCCAGACCGATGTCAGACAAAGTAAATAATTGTATTTCTTGTGGAAAGCAAATACCTTATAAGGACTTTCATTCTTACTGTATTCCTTGCCTAGGCCCTGATCACAACGTTGCTGGTTGTCGGTTTTGTGGTAGATTTAACCAACGCACTATTAAGCGTCGGTATGATTTTGCTTTAAACTGTTTTGGACGCCGGTTTAATTATCCAGAAATGTTGTCGGATAGCCATCCGACTACCGGAGTTCATAAAAAAACGCAAAGAAAAGGAGAGAGATAAACAACCGAGGCCCAAAACCGATGACGAAGCTTTTCCAAAGCCAGTTGCCGGTTCTCAGTGAGGCGCTTTCGCAGCCCCTGATGCCCGCTACTTTAGAGTCACAGGCTGCTACCGACTCCCACGTGGAGTCTGCCATGCCGCTGGAAACTCACGGTATTGGAGCCTCGGAATACTATTCCCTCAGATGGGTCCGGAGCCGCTGAGCTGGCACCTGCTTCTGAGGGTGTATTCAGACCTAAACATCTTTACTTTAAACCGACTTCAGCTTCAAAGGCAAAGACTAAAGCATCTCCTAAAGCAAAGAAAGAAACTCAAGAGCCACGTGGACAGGCCTCTATGCCCAAAAAACAGATGCTTAAAATGGCCGAAGACTTGATTACCTTGATCAGGGGTTCCCATCCCCCTCCTGATAAGAGGACTAGGCAAGAGACTGACTATGAATCTTCAGATCAGGTTTCTGTTTCTTCTGATTCCTCTTCTGATCAGGAATATTCTCTTCCCCCCTATGAGGATTCAGATGCTGAAGAATCTATACCTTCAGCTTCTCCTCCAGAGGACTATACTTTTGGGGAAACCTTGCATACCATGAGGGAGCATTTCCACTGGGAGAACCAAGATTTTTCAGAATCTGAAGAGAGGCTCAGGGATTTCCTTTTACTACCTCAACACAGGCCTCTAGCCATTCCACCTGTGTTAGACAGTGTAGATTATGTGATGTTCTTCATCTCACATTGCTGCAGTCCTTACACTTGGGTAGTCCGCTGTCCTCGGTCGGCCCGAATATCAAAGTATAAGGCTGACGTCGGTCAAGGCGCATTTGACTGACATCAGGACGTCAGGGTACAAATGCGCATGACCGACGTCATATCCTCAGTCTTTTTTGCCGCTGAGAGTCTAGTCTTACCCCTGACTCCTTACCTCCAGCTCCTGTTAAGCCTGATAGATATTACAGGGTTCCTGACTCTCATAAATTCCTTTTTAAAAACCCTTCTGCAGACCCAGAAACTATTTCTCAGGGTCCCAAAGGAGTTAGGGCTTCCGCAGCAAAAAAAACCTACCCCCTCTGATAGAGATTCTAAGGCACTGGATAGATGGTGAAAAAAGGTTTACACATCTGCAAACCTGGCTATAAGGGCCTTAAACTGTCAGTTTCATATGCTCAAATATCAGCAACATGTCATGGCATTGCTTAAACAGAAAATGTTAAACTCTGAATGTGCAGTAAACAAGGAAATGCAGGATTTATTGCATGCAGCTGAACAAGTTGGAAAGTATACTTTGCAATGTGGTTTTGATTCTTTGGAGGTCTTCTGCAGGGCCGCAATTACAGGTTCTGTAATTAGGAGGCATGCTTGGTTAAAGGAACAAAATCTGCCCGATCATGTCAAAGTTAAATTATTAGATGCACCTTTACAGCATGATACTTTGTTTGGTGTTAAGACAGAAGAGGTGTTAAAGAAAATGGAGGACAAATCTAAATCTATGCAAACTGTCAAAGATTTTTTACAGGTACAGCCACCTAGGTTTAGTAGACACTGGCCTACTAAGAATTGGTCCTTTCCTGTGTCAGACAGACCTCAAAGGGGCAGATCCCAGGCGCAAGGTTCATACAGGTCAAAGCAATGGGTTGCTTCTACCTCTAAAGTTGGAGAAGACCAATGACAACCTTACAGGAAACAGTCCCAATGACTTCCCCTGCCTGCACCAAGCACTTATCTCCTGGCAGCACCCTTAGGGAGAAAATTAGCACTTTTTTCTCAAAATTGGCACATTATAACCAAGGACAAGTGGGTTCCAAATATAGTGTCACAGGGCTACAAGTTCCATTTCCATACCCTGCCAAAGGCAAACGGCTGGCCAGATCTGCCAAAAAATCAATGGGCAGAGGCACAAAAACAAGTCTCATCTCTCATGGACATGGGGGCCATTCAACAAGTACCAGTGCAAGAGCAGGGACAAGGATTTTACTCGAGACTGTTCTTGGTACCCAGAAAGGACAAGGCCTGGAGACCAGTACTGGACCTATCTATTCTGAACACATTCCTGGATATACCAAAATTCAAAATGTTGACTTTGCAGCAGCTTCTGCTCATGCTGGGCAAGAACGCTTGGCTTGTGAATTTAGACCTAAAAGAGGCATACCTGCATGTCCCACTCAGACAATCATGCAGAAGATACCTCAGATTCAAGGCTGGCTCAATGCATTACAAATTCTCTGCACTGCCCTTTGGCTTATCTACTGCGCCCAGGGTCTTTACAAAGTGCCTGGCACCAGTAATTGCATTCTGCAGACGAAGAGGAATACAAATATATCCTTACTTGGACGACTGTCTAAATCAAGCAGAGAACAAGGACATTCTTCTACAGCATCCGGCGTTTGTGAAAAGACTTCTATCATGCCTAGGCTACACAGTCGAAGAAAATAAACCAAAACTAGTACCCTCTCAAGAGATAATATTCCTGGGTGCAAGCTTAAATACAACTGCCCAGATGGCTTATCTCACACCAGACAAACAAAGGCAACTGACTACCTATTTCAAAATTTTGGCAACAAAGGCCCAGTTATCTGCAAGAAAAATTCTGCAGGCTTTGGGCTTCATGGTATCCTGCATCCTACTAATTCCATATGCAAGAAAACTTCAGTGGTACCTAAAAAGTGTTTGGGCTCAACATTGTCACAACCTGGAAACGATTACTCTCATTCCCTGCCTGCAGCAGGAGTTTCGATGGTGGGCAAAGGCTTGTCACCAGAACAAGGGACAGCCATTCACATTACCCCCAGTCAGGCAGACACTAACAACGGATGCATCAGATTATGCCTGGTGGGCCCCATGGCAGGAAGATGCATTCAGGGCACATGGTCCTCAAACAAATGCATCTGTATATCAATAAAAAAGAGATACTAGCTGTTCAGAATGCCCTGACAGCCTTCAAGGACCTACTTCATCCGGGACAACTACTGATAAAGACAGACAACACCACGGTCATGTGGTATATAAACAAGCAGGGGGGCATACATTCTTACCCCCTTTGCAGACTAGCCATAACTTTGTGGGACACACCATTAACTTACCAAGTACAACTGCAGGCACAATTCCTGCCAGGAAGGAAAAATACTCTGGCAGATGAACTAAGCAGAAACCTGATGGATCCCCACGAGTGGCAGCTGGATCCACAAGTCTTCAGCATGATAACAAGGAAATGGGGATGCCTGGACATAGATCTATTTGCTTCCCCTCGCAACTACCAACTAAAAAGATTCTACACAAGGACTTATCACAGACAAGCATGGAGAGTGGACGCCCTGTCTTTCAGCTGGAAAAACCTATCAGTATATGCCTGCCTCTCCTCCCCAAGGTACTCTTAAGGGTCAGACAGGAAAAGCCAGAAATTATACTGACTGCCCCCGTCAGTACTGGTTTCCAATCCTAAAGAACTTGTCTCAATGCCCAGCTTGGACCTTGCCTCATATACCTCATCTACTGTCCCAGCAAAACAATCGGATCCTGCACAGCCAACTCAGGACTTTAAACCTGGCAGCATGGCGGATAATGTAGTCATATAAAACACACCTCTCAGTAAAGCTGTGATGGATGTCATTTTGGAGGCCATAAGGCCTAGTACTAGAAAATCTTATGCTGGAAAATGGAGCAGATTCTGTGCATGGAACCAGGCACAAGGGACTGATACAGCTGTGCCAAATATTCCTCAGATTTTGCAATACTTAACTGAGATGCTGGATAAAGGTCTATCTTTTTCATCTGTTAAAATTCATGCCTCTGCCATTTCGGCTCATTACAATACTGAGCCACCAATCTTTTCTCATCCCTTATTAAAACAGTACCTCAGAGGAGCCAAAAATGTAAGGCCTCCAAGGAGATCACCACTGCCTGCATGGGACCTCAACTATGTCTTGGAAAAACTCACCCTGCCTCCTTTTGAGCCAGCTGCTACTGCTGATATAAAGTTTTTATCTTGGAAAACAGCTCTGCTCCTAGCAATAACTTCTGCAAGACGAGTTTCAGAGCTTCAGGCACTCATGGCTGTGGAACCTTTTATCCAGACAGGGTCTCTCTGAGGAGAAACCCAACATTTATGCCTAAGGTGGTGTCCAGTGTGACTCTTAACCAAATTATTCATCTGCCAACTTTTTATCCAAATCCACAGAATAAGGTGGAGAGAATTCTGCATTCTTTGGACGTACACAGACAGCTTAGATTCTACTTGGACAGAATCAAAGTTTTCAGGAAGACAGAGCAATTACTAGTGGCATATGCTGCAAGATCACAAGGAAAGGCGATCTCAAAGCAGACTATTTCAAAGTGGATAGGCCACTGCATTCGTTTCTGCTACTTAAACCATGGCAAGCCAGTGCCTAAGGGCATTAGGCCACATTCAACCAGAGCTGCAGCCACTTAAGCAGCCTTTCTCAGGGGAGTACCAACCAAGGACATTTTAGAGGCTGCTACTTGGAGTTCAGTGCACACACCTTTACAAAGCACCATCATCTGCCACTCTATTCTAAATCCAAGGCAGGCTTTGCCACTGAAGTTCTGCAGGGCCTCATAGCCACTCCTAATGCTGTTTAGCTCCAGCCTCTCATCCATAGCTTTGGGACTCTACCCAAATGTAATGACTGCATCAGTGAAACACGACGAACATAGTACAGTTGTGTACACTTACTGTAAATGTAGATGTTCGAGTGTATTCACTGTTGCAGTCCAGGTTACCCACCTGCCATCCCCCTTTCTTCTGATGGAACCTATCTTTCCTTCTCTGATTTATACAACCTATGTGGTGTATTTGCTTGTACATGAAGGAAAAGTTTATATTGTTGCATGTATTTATATGTATATAAATTTTGGCTACCCTTTTGGGGGCACCTGACATCTGGGGCAAGAAAAACTAAAGAAAATAGTGTCAGCCGCATCTTTTATACCCCTGATGTCAGGGAAGGGGCGACAGCAGCCGACGCAGGACCCAGGACTTTGGAATTCAGGCCGACTGAGGGCAACCTGCCAGCAGGATTACCCAAATGTAATGACTGCAACAGTGAATGCACTCTAACATCTACATCTGAAGTAGTTGACTTCATTTGATCAGCAACCTGTGGGTATCTGATCCGACCTCGGATCTGAGCCGGCAGCTTTCCAAGCTAAAAGATCCGAGCTCTCATCTCCTCCCCCTTACCCATAATACCCTGCTACCTCCCTCCAGTCCCCAGATCTCGTTTGCCGTGGCTTCCGACAGCTTAAGTGACTAGCTCTTGGCGTTGGTGAGAGTATTTAAAACTGTTTAAAACTATTTTCTTCAAAGTTTGTGTTTTTTCGGTGTGTGTGAGTGTAGTAGGCCCTTAGTTTTCTGTCTCTCTATTTTTCGGTATTTTTTTGTGGTACTTAGTGTACATTTTAGTTTTTTCCCTCCCCTTCTCTGTGTGTGTGGGCACGTTTCAACGTGCGATGGCTGAGGGGCCTAACGCCATTTTTTCTAAATGCACTGAGTGTGGTCATAAGCTGTCCCCAGCGAATGGCCACACTTGGTGTGTTCTCTGTGCCAAGTGTGCGCAGCCTTTAACCCCCGGGCTGTGAGGGATAGGAGGAATAAGTTAATCCTGGCGGGACTCTTGCCCACGGATTCTTCTTCCTCCTCTCACTCAGTGGCACCAGTTGCAACTGTGGCTGTCCAACCTTCAGCTCCCCCTCCCCTGGCAGGGACTCAACCTCCCTCTGTGTCCCAGGGAGAGGGGGACTCTTCTAGCAAAGAGAAGAGGCATAGGGATAAGGACCGGCATAAGAGCCCAAAGTGGCGGGCAGAATCTCATCCTTCTGCTCAGTGTGCTAAATTAGTTGGCTCTCCCAGGAGGGTCTTCGGTTCTTCCTCCTCTCGGCTCTGCTCTCCCCGCTTTTCTCCGGAGCCGGAGGAGGAGTCTCGGCCTCCCTCGAGGTCATCTAGGCGGCCTTCCCGGCCCACCTCGACTACCTTTTCAAGGTCTACTAGGAGTATGTCTGACACTGATATGGACCGGATGATGTGTCGATTCCTGCAGGCCCAAATGCAGATGGGGGGGGGTGTGCTCTTGCCTCCCCCCCCCCTCCGGGGGGGAGCTCGACCCCTTTCTTTGCCCTAATTGCTCCTTCTCCGATTCACTATCGGGTTTTGGAGTCTTTGGATCCGAGCCGTCTCAGAGCCGGGGAGTCTGTGCCGACAGTGGTGGCTACTCCGACCGTACCCTCGAGCATGTCGGATCCGAGCTGAGCTTCGGATCCGTAGGGGGGTGTGTGTCTTCAGCTCCGTTTTGGTCGGAGCACACTTCCCTTTCGGGTCCGATCATTTCGGCTCCGACACCGGTCCTCACGGAGCCAAGGGGGCTACTCTCAGAGCCAGGTAAGAGTGGTTCACCCTCGGCTTTTGACGTGGTGGAGAGGGTGCTGTCGAGGAGTTCCAGGTCCCTGGTCCGGGCTGCAGATTCACCCCTCACTCCCTCGCATTTGGGCCTGTCTTCCATCGTCCGGCCCCAGGGACAGCCGGTGCTTCAGTTGGTTCCCGTAGGGGAACAGGACCCCGTTGGTGAGCCCTCCTCGGACAGCCCCGCCGAGGAGGTCCCTCACAAACAAAAGTGCAAGAGGAGGCACTTGGACTCCCCCGAGTCCCTCACGGAAGACACGGACTTAGAGGAAGGGGAAGGTTCCCCAAGGTCACCCCCTGAAGACATCTCCTTTGGGACATTATGGATATGCTGCGTATTAGAGGGGGGTGGTCAGCCCAAAAACCTTCCTCGGATGAGTCTGTGTTTCTGGAGGCGTTCGACGCAGGCCGTCTACCTCTTGGCTGATCCCCTGGTAGACTTGATTACTACCAGGGCTTGGAAGGAGCCGGGCACCGTGGAGCCAATCCCTAGAAGACCGGACAAGATACTTAGTCCTCCCTCTGACAAACCGGTGTGGAATAAAGGTTCCCCAGTAGATGCCATGGTGGTGGCAGCTGCCACCAAGAAGGAACTAGCGCAAGAAAGTTCTCGGTACATCCTCCTGATAAGGAGTCTCGAACGATGGACCGTTTGGAAAGCGGATGTTTGCTTCAGCCACCTTTTCTATAAAGGCGCTGAATTATATGGCACATGTTACTAGACTCCAGCGGGATCTTTTAAAAGAATATGCTGGAGCTCCCCCAGAATCCATGGCGGCCGAGGACAAATGGATCTTCTTGCCTCGCATGGCCACTCTAAAGTCAATTTTAACACTTCCATGCGGCTTCTCTCCCATGCCACTGCGGGAGCGGCTAGAGCCCTTCAAGGCGTCCTTTGCAAATGCTCCCTTTGACGGTTCTACGCTATTTGACAAAACCGTCTGCGACATGCTGCTCCAGAGTGAGAAAGACAGGAAGACGCTGTCTGCAGTCAGGATCCGCTTCTCAAATCCTCAAAAGTCCTTCTCAAGGAACCAGAGAGGACAAAAGAAGATGTGGTTCCGGAAGTCCCAACAGTCCCGTCCCGCTCCGGACCCTTCGTCCTTCAGAGGCAGAGGAGGACAAGGTGGACGCCGGCCCAGAGGCAGAGGGGGGTCTGAAGAATTTCGGGTCCAGAGAACCTTTCTTGGACTGACCCGCACAACAGCCCTGAGGGCTTGCCCAGCTGTCCTTCTCTGGAGGCAGTCGGGGGGTGGTTTTTGGAGCACCTACAAAGTTGGGAGTCCATTACTACAGATTGTTGGGTGCTCCGAATAATATCCCAGAGGTTACACTATCCCCTTTCTGAATCTTCCCTCACTAACAAAGCTCCTTCCCGATGTCCCACCCAATCAGAGGGAGGCGGCGGCTTCAGAAATAAAGAAGTTACTAGAAAAAAGGGCCATCCAGCACGTCCCCCCAGAACAATCTGAGTTGGGCAATTACTCCAGGTTCTTTTTGGTGCCAAAAAAGATGGGGGACTTAAGGCCAATTCTCAACCTGTCAACTCTAAACCTGTTCATTGTCAGAGAAATTCCGGATGGTCATTCTGCAATCTATTCTCCCTCTTCTACAGGAGAACGAGTGGATGTGCTCCATAGACCTCAAGGATGCGTAGTACCACATTCTCATGGACAGACGGTCCAGGAGGTTTCTCCGCTTTCGGCTAGGAGGCAGTCATTTTCAGTTCAGGGTTCTCCCGTTCGGCCTCACCACAGCCCCCAGGGTGTTCACCAAGGTCATGGCAGTTGTAGCAGCCCACCTGAGACTTTAGGGAATTCAGGTTTTTCCGTACCTAGACGACTGGCTCCTCACCGCCCCCACCAGGCATCTGCTCTGCTCCGCCAGGAATTATTCCTTATCCTTGGCCCAGCATCTAGGCATTACCATAAATTTTCAGAAGTCATCTCTTCATCCTGTGCAAGTTCTGGATTTCATAGGGGCCAGGATAAATACGCTCCAGTCCAAAGCCCTTCTAACAGCGGACAGGTTGCGCAACTTGTCACTCCATGTAATAGCGCTTCTACAGTCCCCAGCCCCGCCTGCAGAATTGGTCCTGAGAGCCCTAGGTTCCATGGCGGCAGCCGTCAGACTTTCACCTCTGGCACAATTGCACATGAGAGTCCTTCAGTGGACTCTTCAGGTTCAGTGGTCTCTCCTCCTTCACCCATCGAATTCTCCGATTCCCCTAGGCAGGGTTTGCAGGAACTCCCTTCTTTGGTGGCTCCATTCCTGAGAGTTACGGGAAGGGAGACAGTTTGTGATGCCTCAACCCCAAGCCACGCTGACCACGAACGCTTCTCGCCTCGGGTGGTGGGGGCATTCCATGGGCAGAACCGTCCAAGGCACGTGGACCCCTTTAGAGACCGTTCTGCATATCAATGTCCTGGAGATGAGAGCGGTGCTTCTAGCGTTGCAAGCCCTTCAAGACTTCTTCCTCTGGGGACTATTGCAATTCAGACAGACAACATGGCAGAGAGGCTATGAGAGTTTGGGAATGGGCGATTTCCACCAACCGCTTTCTGATAGCAACGCGCATTCCGGGTCGGTCCAGCATTCTAGCGGACAAGCTGAGTTGCTCGATCCTCACACCTTACGAGTGGTCTCTAAACCCATCAGTGGCGAATCAGATCTTCCTCAGATGGGGTCAACCTTGCTGCAATCTTTTCACTTCTCCTTCAAACGCAAAATGCAGCGAGTTTTTCGCTCTAATTCCCCCAACAGGGTAGAGCTCCAGAGACGCTCTGGTTCATGCTTGGCCTCCCGGCCTTCTTTATGCTTCTCCTCCTCTTCCGCTAATGACAAAATTTCTGCAGAAAGCTCATCAGTTAGGGAGCAAGATAATCCTCATAGCCCCATTCTGGCCTCGCCAGATCTGGTTCCCTTACCTGCGGTCTCAGAGCGTAGCTCCTCCTTGGATCTTAGATCCCATTCCGGATCTGATCTCTCATCCTGCGGGATCACAACCTCCAAACCAGGACGACCTCAAGCTCACGGCTTGGTTGATCCAGTTCCACTAATAGCTAGGACTCCCGGTATCTCGTCTCCCGTAAAATCTATTCTGGTGGCGGCACATAAACCTTCTTCCCGAAGGATCTACAGAAGTAAATGGAAGCGTTTTTCCATCTGGGCCAAACATAGGGATTTAGACCCCTTTACTGCTCCCATTCCAGTGGTTCTTGAATTCCTGTCCCATATTTTCTACCAAGGAGCCAGTGCTTCTACAGTCAAAGTCCAAATGGCAGCCATTTCCACATAGGGGATAACCTTGGTCCCTCTGCTAAGATATGCAAAACCTTTTTGAAAGGCACCTTTCTGTTGGCACCTCCAGTCAAGAATGCGGTTCCCCCATGGGACTTAACCTTGATTCTTCAGGCACTGATGGGCCCACCCTTTGAACTGGCAGCTTCGCTTGAGTTAAAATTCTTATCTTGGAAAACGGCCTTCCTGATTACAATTACTTCAGCCAGAAGGGTATCTGAACTTCAAGCCCTTTGTATGAAACCCCCGTATCTGGTCTTCCATAAGGACAGAGTGTCTCTCAGGACTAACCATTCATTCTTGCCTAAGGTGGCCTCCGAATCCAATATCAACCAAACCATTAACTTGCCTGTTTTCTTCCCGAACTTTCAGAACAAAGGGGAATACAGGTTGCATTTATTGGATGTGCACAGACAATTGCGTTTTTACTTGCACAGGACAGCGACTACTCGGAAATCGGATCAGCTCTGTGTGTCTTTCGCTAAGCCATCTTTGGGAAAGCCTATTATGAAAGTTACCTTAGCTAGATGGATATCCCACTGCATCATGTACGCTTATTTAGCTTCTGCCCGGCCTGAACCCTTGGGGGTTCATGCCCATTCTACCCGTTCTGTGGCTACTTCTGCAGCATTGGGTCAAAAGTTCCTCTAGATGACATCTGCTCAGCGGCTACTTGGTCCTCTTCTCATACCTTCATTTCTCATAAGTTGGATCTGATATCCAGTAGTAGAACAGCATTTGGCTCCGCAGTGCTCCGGAATATCCTTCCTTGAGGACCGCCCCAGGTTTTTGGTAGCTGGGGACTCTGTCCCACAGGTTGCTTATCAAATGAAGTTAACTACTTCAGATAAAGAAGTTATGTACTCACCATAACATTCCATCTGAGTAGGTAACTTCATTTGTCAGCAACCGACCCCCCCCCCTCCCCCTAGCTTGTTTAATGGTTATATCTATAACGGAAGGTTTCCCTTTGTCATGCATCAGGTTAGTGTTCCACTTTCGAGTGTCTTAGATTGTTTTTTTTTTTGGGTGCATAATTGGCAAACTCAATCTGAGGACTGGAGGGAGGTAGCAGGGTATTATGGGTAATGGGGGGGAGCTGAGAGCTCGGATCTTTTAGCTTGGAAAGCTGCCGGCTCGGATCCGAGGTCGGATCCAATACACACAGGTTGCTGACAAATGAAGTTACCTAATCAGATGGAACGTTATGGTGAGTGCATAACTTTTTTATTTATGATAAGTGTACACAACTGTACTTTTCTCTGCACACTCCCTGTAGCAGATCCTTCTGATTTTTTTTTTGTCGCCACTAATGAGCTTACTAAGCTTCTGCCAGCTGCTAATGTGTTCCCATCAGACAGAGACAGCAGGGCCATGGACATGTGTGGTAAAAAGGGTTACATCTCTGCCGCCACCTTTATTTATTTATTTTTATATACGTACAATTTAACTGTGGTGGAGCACTAATCCCATTGGACCAATTTCAGTTTCAACGCAGAATGTGGACACACGTCAAATGGAAAAAAATAAAAAAATTTACAATAAAAACAAAGGTATAGCTAACATACAATAGAAAAATGATTTAAGAAAATAACCAATGAAACCACTACATACAATGTTTACATCTGTTAACCTAGCGACATGTTAGAGTTGCTGTAGTGAAAATAAGCAGTATGCATCAGAGATTAGGGTGACTAGGTTATTTGACCTGAAGCTTAACATGTACAAGCAGCTTATGCTGTGAAATGTCCTTTGTGTTGTGCCCAAAAAGGAGTAGTAGGTAGGTTTAAAATTTGATGGACGATCCCTGCAGAGCTTGAGTAAAAGGTAGAAAGAAAGTGGTTAGGTGCTTGGCAGAGAGGGCCTGAGTTGTAAAGAGATCTAAGGGTGTGGTTAGGTGCTTGCCAGAGAGGGCCTGAGTTGTAAAGAGATATAAAGTTATATGACAGAGGCTGTCTCAGTAAGCTATAGAAAAGTAAAGTGATGGAGTTTTCTTTCAGGCGCCAGAAAAGTTGGGAGTGAAGACCAGATTGGTTTAGTACTGAACTGGCTCTGGCAGCTGTAGGACAGTGGTGTTTGTATGTTGGAGAAAGGGTAATGAAGTGGCATATGGAGTTGGAAGATTGTTTGAATGGTGGTAGACTTTCTTTTGGAGGTAGATGCTAATACAGGTATGCAGTACTCAAGCTGCACTACAAGAATCTCTTTGCCAGTAGCATTTCTTGTTGGGCAAGAGAGAATATTTTCCCTTTAGGGCCTGAAATAAAAAAACTCAAGTGGCAAAATATTTTGTCTATTTTAGGGGAGTTGAATAAAACTGTTGCTGTTCAGGCACTGTGACCTACACAAGTGGCAAGGCATTCCATTATCACATTTGTAATACTGTAGAGGCTTCTTCCAGGGATGCAGCTACTAGAACTGTTAGAAGATTTCCTTAGCTTCACCTACAGTCCTTCCCTGAGGATGTTAAGGCCAAGCATTTGGATTCTTCCCTTCACAGGGACCTCTTATTTGGCCCATCTGCAGTAGAGCTTTTCAAGATTTTGCAAGGGAAGGGTAAAATGATGCAGGACATGAAACAGATATTTCTTATACCATTACCCAGGTGTCAAAGAAATGACCCTTCTAAGCCCACATCCTTTCTCTGTAGAAAACAAAAGCACTCATGGAAGGGCAGGAAACAACTCGGAAAAAGATTTATGACAAACCTACCAGAAATTCTAAATCTGGAAAAGCCCCTTTCCTAGACAAATCAGCCACCGTCTTTTGCCCCCTTCCTTCCTCCTCAATCCAAGAATTTCCTTGTGTAAAAGATTTTTCTCCATTCCAGCCTGGGAATTCATCACTACAGACAAGTGGATATTATCCGTCATTCGTCATGGATGTTCATCGTGTTTCACTGTTGCAGTCATTACACTTGGGTTATCCTGCTGGCAGGCTACCCGCAGTCGGCCTGCATTCCAAAGTCCTGGTCCGGCGTCAGTTGCTGTCACGTCTTCCCTGACGTCAGTGCGCCAGGGGTATAACAGATGCAGCCGACGCCATTTTCTTCAGTCTTTCTTGCCGCACGGTGCCCAAAACAAAAGCAGTTCGCAAGTGCCGGTCAGCCGACTCTTGAGACTTTCGAAATTAAATTTCAGATCCAAAGTCTTAAATAAAGCAAAGTACCCCGTTGGGGAAACTTTTTTTCTTGCTCCAGACCGATGTCAGAAAAAGTTAACAATTGTATTTCTTGTGGGAAGCAAATACCTCATAAGGATTTTCATTCTTACTGTATTCCTTGCGTAGGCCCTGACCACGACGTTGCTAGTTGTCGGTTTTGTGCTAGATTTAACCAACGCACTATTAAGCGTCGGTATGATTTTGCATTTCATTACTTTGGCCGTAGGTTTAACTATATAATGCCGTCGGAACAGCCGACGACCGGAGTTCATAAAAAGCGCAAGGTAAAAGAAAAGGACAGGCATCCGAGCTCCAAAACCGATGAAGCCTGTTCTAGGCCAGTCGCCGGTTCTCAGTTAGGTGCTTTCGCAGCCCCTGACACCCGCTACCTCAGAGCCACAGGCCGCCTCCGACTTCCATGTGGAGACAACTAGGCCTCTGGATACTCAAGGTATTGGGCCTTCGGAAACTAATCCCTCAGATGGGTCCAGAGCCGCTGTGCAGACATCGGCTTCTGAGGGTGTTTTCAGACCTACACAGCTTTATATCAAGCCAACTTCAGCATCCAAGACAATGACTAAAACAGCTTTAAAGACAAGGAAACATGTACAGCATTCTCCAGGACAGACAACCATGCCTAAGAAACAGATGCTCAAAATGGCCGAAGACCTAATTACTTTGATCAGGGGTTCCCATCCCCCTCCTGATAAGAGGCCTAGGCAAGACACTGAATGATTCCTCTGATCAGGTTTCCATTTCCTCTGATGAACAGGGATACTCTATTCCTCCCTATGAGGATTCTGATGCTGAAGAATCTATTCCTTCAGCTTCTCCTCCTGAGGATTATTCCTTTGGGGAAACCCTGCATACCATAAGGGAGCATTTCCACTGGGAGAGCCAAGATTACTCAGTATCTAAGAAAAGGCTCAAGAGACTTTCTTCTAGTACCTCAGCACAGACCTCTTGCTATTCCACCTGTTATAGACATTGTAGATGTATTTTCAGAGTCGGGACCGTCTCCCGACTCTCTACCTCCTGCACCTGTTAAGCCAGACAGATACTACAGGGTTCCAGATTCTCATAAATTTCTATACGAAAACCCTGCTTCTGACCCAGAAACTATATCTCAGGGGTCCCAAAAGGGTCAAGGCCTCTACTGCAAAAAACCCTGTCCCGTCAAATAGGGTTTCAAGGGCTCTGGATAGATAGGGGAAAAAAGTTTACACTTCTGCTACCTTGGCTGTAAGGGCTTTAAATTGTCCGTTTCTTATGCTTAAATATCAGCAGTACTTAATGTCACTGTTAAAACAGAAAATGTTGACAAATTCTGAATGTTCTGAGAACAAGGAAATGCAGGATTTATTGCATGCAGCTGAACAAGTGGGGAAAGTATACTTTGCAATGTGGTTTTGATTCACTGGAGGCCTCTTGGAGGGCCGCAGTTACAGGTTCTGTCATTAGAAGGCATGCTTGGTTAAAGGAACAGAATCTGCCTGATCATGTTAAAGCAAAATTATTGGATGCTCCATTACAGCATGATACTTTGTTTGGTGTTAAGGCAGAAGAGGTGTTGAAGAAAATGGAGGATAAAGCTAAATCTATGCAGACAGTAAAGGATTTCTTACAGGTACAGCCACCCAGATTTAGAAAAAACTGGCCTTCTAAGAATTGGTCCTTTCCAGTGTCAGACAGGCCACAAAGAGGCAGATACAGACACCCTAGAGGCAGACAACAGCCCCAGGGCTCATACAGGCCCAAACAATGGGGTGCTTCTACCTCCGAAAGCGGAGAAGACAAATCACAGCCTTATAGGAAACAGTTCCAATGACTTCCCTCTGCTAATACCAAGCACTTATCTTTTGGCAGCACCCTTAGGGGGAAAGTTAGCACTTTTTTCACAAAATTGGCACATGATCACCCAGGACAAATAGGTCTTAAATATAGTCTATCAGGGCTACAGGTTCCACTTTCACACCCTTCCAAAGGCAAAAGGTATGCCAGACCTGCCACACAATCAATGGGCTGAGGCACAAAAACAAATTTCATCTCTCATGGACATGAGGGCTATTCAGCCAGTGCTACAACAGGGACAAGGATTTTACTCAAGACTTTTCTTAGTACCAAGAAAGGACAAAGCCTGGAGACCAATTCTGGACCTGTCTATTCTAAGTACTTTTCTGGACTTTCCAAAATTCAAAATGTTGACTCTGCAGCAGCTTCTGCCCATGCTGGGCAAGAAGGCTTGGCTAGTAACTTTGGACCTCAAAGAGGCATACCTGCATGTCCCAATCAGACAATCTTGCAGAGATACCTCAGATTCATAGCTGGCTCAATGCACTACCAATTCTCTGCACTGCCCTTTGGCTTATCCACTGCGCCCAGGGTCTTCACAGAATGCCTGGCACCAGTAATTGCATTTTGCAGACAGAGAGGAATTCAAATATATCCTTACTTGGACGACTGCCTTATTCAAGCAGAGACCAAAGACATTCTACTAAAGTATCTGGCATTTGTAAAAAGATTACTAATTTGCCTAGGGTACATAGTAAACGAAAAGAAATCAAAACTAGTACCCCCTCAAGAGATAATATTCCTGGGGGCAAGCTTAAATACAACTGCCCAGATGGCTTATCTCACGCCAGACAAACAAAGGCAACTGACTTCTTACTTCAAAAGCATGGCAACAAAGACCCAGTTATCTGCAAGAAGAATTCTGCAGGCTCTGGGTTACATGGCATCCTGCCTTCTACTAATTCCGTATGCAACACTGCATATGAGCAAACTACAATGTTATCTAAAAAGTGTTTGGACTCAACATTGCCACAGCCTGGAAACAATTACTCTCATTCCCTGCCTGCAACAGGAGTTTCGATGGTGGGCACAGGCCTGTCACCACAACAAGGGACAGCCATTCACTTTACCCACAGCCAGGCAGACACTAACAGATGCATCAGATTATGCCTCTGGGGGCACACAAAGCAGGAAAATGTATTCAGGGCACATGGCCCACAAGCCAAATGCATCTTCATATCAATCAAAAAGAGATGCTAGCTATACAGAATGCCCTGACAGCCTTCAAGGACCTACTTCATCCAGGACAACTGCTAATAAAGATGGAAAGTACTACAGTCATGTGGTACATAAACAAGCAAGAAGGCACACATTCCTAACCCCTCTGCAGACAAGCCATGACTTTGTGGAACACAGCATTGACTTATCAAGTACACATGCAAGCACAATTCCTGCCAGGAAGGACAAATACTTTGGCAGACGAACTAAGCAGAAACCTCATGGATCCTCACGAGTGGAAACTAGATCCACAAATCTACAGCATGATAACAGGGAAATGGGGATGACCATACATAGATCTATTTGCCTCCCCTCAACTGCCAGCTACAAAGATTCTGCACTCGGACTTATCACAAACAAGCATGGAAAGTGGGCACCCTTTCAGCTGGAAAGCCCTTACAGTATATGCCTTCCCTCCTCTACCTCTCCTCCCCAAGGTACTCCTAAAGGTCAGACAAGAGAAGCCAAAAATGATCCTGATTGCCCCAGACTGGCCACACCAGCACTGGTTCCCAATTCTAAAGAGCTTGTCTCAAGGCCCAGCCTGGACATTACCTCAAATTCCTCATTTGCTGACCCAACAAAACAATCAGGTCCTGCACACCCAGCTCAGAACCCTAAATCTGGCTGCATGGTGGATAATGTAACCATTCAGGACACACCTCTCTCTAAAGTAGTTATGGATGTTATTTTGGAGGCCAGGAGGCCCAGCACCAGAAAATCTTATGCAGAAAAATGGAAGAGATTCTGTGCTTGGAACCAGGCACAAGGAATTGACACACTTGTACCAAATATTCCTCAGATTTTTCAATACCTAACTGAGATGCTGGACAAAGGCTTATCCTTCTCATCAATTAAGATCCATGCCTCTGCCATTTCAGCTCATTACAATACGGACCTACCTATTTTTTCTCATCCACTGCTAAGGCAATATCACAGAGGGGCCAAAAACATAAAGCTCCAATACCTGCATGGGACCTCAATTTTGTCTTGGAAAAACTCACACTGCCTCCTTTTGAGCCAGCCAATACAGCAGAAATAAAATACCTATCATGGAAAACAGCTCTTCTCGTAGCAATAACTTCAGCAAGAAGAGTCTCAGAGTTACAGGCACTAATGGCTGTGGAACCTTTTATTATTTTTCATCCGGACAGGATTTCTCTAAGGACAAACCCAACATTTATGCCTAAGGTAGTGTTCAGTGTGGCTGTTAACCAAACCATACATTTGCCTACCTTTTATCCAAACCCGCAGAATAAGGGGGAGAGACTTCTGCATTCTTTGGACATACACAGACAGCTACGCTTTTACTTGGACAAAACTAAAGCTTTCAGACAGACTGAGCAACTCTTAGTGGCATATGCTACAGGATCGCAAGGAAAAGCTATTTCAAAGCAGACTATTTCAAAATGGATAGGCCACTGCATTCATTTCTGCTATTCACAACATGGCAAATCAGTGCCTAAGGGCATTAGGCCACATTCTACCAGAGCAGCAGCCACTTCAGCAGCCTTCTTCAGAGGAGTACCAACCAAGGGCATTTTGGAGGCTGCAACCTGGACTTCATTGCACACTTTTACAAAGCACTACCACTTACCTCTTTGCTCTAAATCCAGAGCAAGCTTTCCCACTGCAGTTCTGCAGGGCCACATAGCCACTCCTAATTCTATTTAGACCCAGCCACCCAACCTCCGCTTTGGGATTCAACCCAAGTGTAATGACTGCAACAGTGAAACACGATGAAGATAGTACAGTTGTGTACCTACCATAAATGTAGATGTTCGAGTGTATTCACTGTTGCAGTCCAGGTTACCCTCTCACCACCCCCCTTTCATTGCTGGGACTTTTCTGTACATCTCTATTCTATACAACCTATGTGGTGTATTTGCTTGTAGATTAAGGTTATGTGCATGCTTTTTTATGATCAGAATTTTTTAGCCTACCCTTTTGGGGGCACCTGACATCTGGGGCAAGAAAAACTGAAGAAAAAGGCGTCGGCTGCATCTTTTATACCCCTGGCACACTGACATCAGGGAAGAGGCGACAGCAACCGACGCCGGACCAGGACTTTGGAATTCAGGCCGACTGCGGGTAGCCTGCCAGCAGGATAACCCAAGTGTAATGACTGCAACAGTGAATACACTCTAACATCTACATTTATGGTAGGTACACAACTGTACTTTGCATGTCTTGGAGGAGCTTCCCTCATTGAGGGGAAATCCCCCACCTCCTTTCACTTCTCCTACAAGATCTCCTCAACCAGGGCGACATAGAGCTGGTATTCGTCTTTTTCTGGTCCCCAGAAAAGAGGGCACCTGGAAACATATTCTGGACTAATCCCATCTCACACCTTTCTGGAATTACCATCTTTCAGAATGTTTTCTCTGCACTCTCTACTAATTTTATCCTTCCTCAAGGCTTTCTAGTCACTCTCTCTAAGCTTGAAAGATGCAAACCTGCATATTCCCCATTCACCCACCTGCAGAAAATTTCTCAGGTTTTCTGCTTTTTCATCACACTTTCAGTTCTCTGCTTTATCGTTTGGTTGTCTTCTGCTTCCAGGGTTTTCAGAAAGGGCCTAAACCCAGTCAATGTCTTTCTGAGAACCCAGGGAATACAGTTTTTTTTTTCCTTAACTGGATGATCGCCTTATCCAGGCGTCCTCATGGGACACCCTGTGGCCGCACTTCAGTTTCACAGTCTCACTTCTGGAAAGATTGAAGTTCATCCTTAATTTCTAGAAATCTTTTCTTACCAACCTCTCAAGACCTGGTGTTTTTGGGTTGCAGACTGAATATCCATCTGATGCAGAGTTTCTCCCTCAGGAGAAAGTTCAGTCCCTCTCACTTTCTTCCAGACTGTACTCTCCCTGCAGTCTGCTTCAGCAAGGAAAGTCTAAGAATGCTGTGTTACAGCTGTACTCATCATGCCATTTGCCAAGCTACACATGAGGAAGATTCACGGTAACCTTATAAAATGCTGGGACCTGCTAGAGTGGGTCTCGGAACTTGGAGACTAAATGTCTGAAAAAACAGACTTACATATACAAGTCTGAAATGGCCATTTACCAAAATATTCCCTTTTTTTCCAAGTATTGGTGATCCCTGTGCTAGTATACACACATTTGGGTTGTGGGGGCTTGCCCCTCTGAAAAAAAAGTTTAAAGGAGAAGGGTTATGTTCAAGCTTCTGCTGCATTTCTGTTGGGGGGGATTTGTAGTTTTTTCCTTTTTTTTAAGCCTGTCTGCACTCAGCATTTTGAGTCGACATTTCAGTAGGGAGCCAAGATCCAGTGTCTCTCTCTGGTTTCAGGACCATCTCCCACTGATTTTCCAAATTCCATCTCCCCCTTGCCCTTTCTGAAAAAAAGTTTTAGTGGTAGATTTCCTAAATCAAACTCGGTCAGTGCCTTCCCTTCTGCCCACCCACTCTCAACCAAGATCCACACACACACATGCATCACATGTGGCTTGGGGAGAATGGATGGTCTTCTCTGTAGTTGAGGGCCAGTGGTATGCCAAAAAGATAAGGGAGCACATCACTGTCAAAAAAAATGAAGGCCCTTATTCAAGCCCTTCAGGTGATTTCTCATCTGTGGAACCCAGGGCCTGTCAGGATTTTCACAGACAGTAGCACAGTCGTGCTACATCAGTAAATAGGAGAGGAGACCAAGAAAATAGCAGATGTGCAGGCTAGCTCTTCTGGCATGGGATCAAGCTATGAAAGCAGATCTGTCCCTCAGGCTGTTTACAATCCATCTGAAGATTTTCTAAGCAGATCCATGGAAGATTGTTATGAATGGGATGTTAAACAGAGAGATGTCCTTCTATTCAGTGTTGCAGTATTCTTTACATATGGGTTGTATTCCGCCATCGACCCAAGTCCGGCTTGTATACAAAAGCTTCAAGCTACTGCCTGTACGTAGGACTTCGCACATAGGCTCGGGGAACGTCAGACATAAGAGGGACGTCTGCACGTGAAATTCTCAGAACTTTTTTGCTGCCATTTGGAAAAGTTGACTCTTACATTCGGTCTGCCGTTGGAATCTACGTTGTGTTCCTCAGCTTCAGATGAGTACCCTGTTGGGGATTTATTTGCTTGCTTCTGCCTTTTGTTAATGTCATCCAGAAAGGGCAAGTGTAGGTGTGGAAGGCTAATTCCACATTGCGATAGTCACAAGCTCTGTTTTGTTTAGGGCTTATCCATGACCATTAGTCCTATCTGCCAGGCCTTCATCCATAAAACCTTGCGTAGTCAACTGTCTGCATTAAACTTTTATCTTGAAACCAGAGGCTTAAACGTCTGGCTAGGGAATCATTGGAGGATTCTGCGAGTTCCTTTGAGCCATCTGTGAAGAGGAAAGCTGGCAAAGCTAGGCCCAAATCCTCTTTGCCTGTGCCTTCTCTCTCTGATGTACCCCTTGAGGTGGGTGAAAACCCAGTTGTAGGGTCGGAGGTAAGGTCCATCTCTCCAGTGGGAGCCACATTGGAGGCCATCAGGAGTGTGGATCTGAGCATGAGGCCCGCTAAAAAGAAACAAAAGACTAAGCATTCTGCAGTACCTGCTTACCACTACGTCGGACTGGGAAGTTTTCTCTCAAGGTCTTAAGGCCTTGATGGCCCTCAGGCCTCCGGCTTCAGCTTCTCCTATCTCTGGCCCTGCCTTCTTTTCTTCCCCTTTGCTGCCATCGGGTACGCGGGAGTCTTTCTGTGCTATCCCCTGCCCAGGATTTCAACTCAGAGGGGTCTTTTTCAAATGAAGACTCCTTAGCATATTCCACCTAGATACCGTCCCCCTTGGACTATGCTTCCCCAGAGGAAGAGACTAGTGGTCTCCATGGAAGCACTCTCTTTTGGGGAGCCATTCAGTAAGATGAGGGAGTTTAAGTGGGATTCTTCTCCAATTTCAGAGGCACAAAAGAGATACTGTGACTTGCTTCAGGTGAAAGCCCCTGCACCTGCAGCTGTCCCTCCAGTGCTGCCAACCTTCCTTGATGCCTTTGCTTCATATTCCAAGACCCCAGATTCTCAGGCACCAGCTCCCAAAAGACCTGTCCATTTCTATAAGGTCCCCAAGGATTGCAAATTTCTTTTTAAATGTCCTTCAGCCGACCCAGCAGTGGTCTATTTCACTTCTGACAAATCCTCTCAGGTTGTCCCCTTTACAGAATTAGTTCCTTCAGACAAAATAGTAAGATTTTAGAGAGATTAGGTAAGAAAGTTTACACTTCTTCAACCCTTGCAATCAGGGTCATTAATTACCAGACCCGTATGTCCAGGTATTCTCTAGTTTTGCTATCCCAAGCTTCTCAGGCTCTGTCTCAACCTCCAGATGCACAAGCGAAGTCCTTGGCTGTCTTTTAGCTGCATCTTCACAGGTTTCTAGGCATTCCATTAAATTTAGCTATGATGCTGTTGAAGCTTTCTCCAGGTATGCAGCTTCTGTTCTTAGGAGATACACTTGACTGCATCTACAGGCTTTCCCAGATGACATCAAGGCAAAATGCTTGATGCTTCATTGGATATTTCTGGTCTTTTTAGGAAAAGCTGCTGCAGAACTTTTTAAGACTCTTAAAGATAAGGAGCTCCAGGATTTAAAGCACCTGCTAGTTTCTCCAGTTCCTAAATTTCATAGGAACTTCCCTGCTAAAACTCCTTTTATTGGAAAACCTTCAAGGTCTTCCTTTTCTTCAGCTGCCTCTGGTTCTAAGCCATGTAACTCTGTTAGGAGACCTCCTCAGTCAAAAACTATTACTTCTGCTCCATCCCCTCAGCAGCCCTTTTATTCCAGACCAAGGCTGTCTGTTACATCCACCCCCAACTTCCAAGTCATACCCCACTGTCTCTTCGCCTTTCTCTTTCCCTATTAGCCGGGAGGGAGATCACTCGGGACTCCTGGGTGATGTCCATTATTCAAAGCAGCTATTTCATGACTTGGAAGTCTCTTCTCCCCTTTCAGGGGATTCCTCAGCCCTCAGACCAGTTACATCTGTTTCCTTAGCTGCTAGCTCAGTTTTCTCCACAAAGCACCATTCAACCAGTCCCTTCAGACCAGCAAGGCAGGAGATTTTATTCCAGGATGTTCTTGGTTCCAAGAAAAGAGGGTCCTTGGAGATCCATTCTGGATCTCTCAAAGCTGAATACCTTGGTGCCTTCTTTAAGGATGCTGTCCCTACAGTCTCTTCCCCCTCTTGTTCCTCCTCAAGCTGCCTTAGCTTCACTGGATATAAAGGATGCTTACCTGCATATCCCTATTCACCCTCACTTCAGGAAATTCTTACATTTCTCGCTGTGTTCTTGGCACTTCAGTTCTTGTCTTGCCTTTTGGTCTTTCTACTGCTCCAATGGTTTTCACAAAAATGTCTAACCCCAGCTATTGCTTTCTTAAGACTGAAAGGCCTTCAAGTTTACCTTTACCTGGACAACCTGCTTTTTCTGGCCAGCAGTCCAGATCTTCTGCTGCAACACTTGGATCTAGCTATTCTCTTTCTACAAGGCTTTGGAATTCACAATCCGTTTCAAAAAAATCTACTCTTTCACCCAGTCATGATCTTATTTTTCTGGGGTGCAGGTTCAGAACAGATTTGATGGAGCTTTCTCTGAAGGAAGAAATACCTTCTCTCACAGATTTCATGGAATCCCTTCTACTTCTTTCATCACTGCCAGGGAGTTCTTCAGACTTCTTGGGTTCATGGCCTCTACAGTCTCCATGTTGCTCTTTGCAAAACTTCACATGAGGAAGTTCCAGTGTTTTCTGAAAACCATGTGGTCTCAGCATACTCATCCCTTGGAGACTGTCATTACTCTTCTTCCGTGCTTGAAAAAAGAGATATTGTGGTAGATACAGCAACTGAATCAGGATCCTGGTTTACCTCTTCAAATCCCTCAGCCAGTGCAGGAACTTTATACAAATGTGTTAGATTTAGGTTGGGGAGCAATCTTCGCTTCCACAAACGTTCAGGGACTGTAGTCACCCACTCAGAGGAGAGGGCACGCAAATGTTAGGGAAATGAGGGCTTTGATTCTAGCCTTACATTCGTTGTGTCCTCTGCTTCTATCAGGACCTCTCAAGAGTCTCACAGACAGTACTACAGTCCTTTGGTACATAAACAGGGGGTTACAGAATCTTATCTTCTTTGTCACCTAGCAGTCAAAGCGTGGGAGTTGACTATTCATTAGTCTCACTACATGCAATTTACCTTCCCTCTGCTCAAAACCCTGTGGCAGATGCATTGAGCAGATCCATGACACCATCCCATGAATGGATGCTTCATAGGGGTGTGTTCCTGGATCTAGTTCACCGGTGGAGTACTCCAGACATGGATTTATTTGCCTCCCCTCAGAAAAGACAACTTCCAATTTTCTGTGCCAGGCTCCCTCACCCCCAGGCTTGGAAGGTGGATGCCCTGTCATTTTCATGGAATGGGATGATGTCCTTCAAGGATGCATCTGCAGCCCTTACAAATGGGTTGTCCTGTCGTCAGGCAGCCCTTCGGTCGGTCGGATTCCAAAGTCTGGGTCTGGCCTCGGCTGGTGTCGCACTTCACCCGACGTCATCTCTGCTGGTCTTCGGGTATAAAGGCATCAGCCGACGCCATTTTCCTCAGTCTTTCTTGCCGTGGCCGAAGCAGAAGCTGTTCGCAAGTGCCGGTCGGTCAGATCCAGAGATTACTACTACCGAATACTACTTGAAGACTTCTAAAAGCTAAGTACCCGTTAGGGACTCTTTCTTGCCTCAGCCGATGTCAGAAAAAGTGAATAACTGTTTAACTTGTGGGAAACAAATACCTCATAAAGATTTCCACTCTTACTGTTTACCTTGTTTAGGCCCAGACCACGACGTAGCAGCTTGTTTAGCCTGTGCTTCCTTCAACCGGCGAACGCTTAGGCGCCGGTCGGAGTTTGCTGAACAGTTTTCGGCTCAGATTTTGCGTACATTATGCCGCCGGATCCTCCGACTACTCAAATTGTTAAAACGAAAGAAAGGACCGACACTCGCGGTCCGTGGTTTTGGCGAAACCACGGTTAAGCAAACCGCAAGTGTCTCGGTTTCGGCGAAACCGAGCAAACGGTCAATCTTCAGCCGAATCCATGACTACTACCGAGGCCCCTTCTGCCCTAGTTGAATCGGCCTCTGAAGTTTTGCCTACTAATGTGGTTCCTCTAAAATTATCAGACACCATCCCTTTGGATGTCTCTACCCCAGCACGTGGTGCTGCTAGGCCTCCTGCAGCCATGTCTATTAAGGCCTTTGCCAGGGCTAAAGCAGCCAAAACTAAGTCTGTGCCTGTTAAGCCCCCCTCTCACAGGCCCAGTTCCAGTTCCCAAATGCTTACTCTGGCAGAGGATCTCATCTCTTTAATAAGGGGATCCCAATCTCACCCAGACAGGGCCTCTCAACCTCCAGAAAAGAGACCTAGAGCAGAGCCCCCTGAGCCAGTGTCCTCAGATGACTCTTCTGATGATACAGACAATACAGACCATCCAGAGGCTCCTTTTTCTACCTATGAAGATTCCGATGCTGAAGAATCTATTCCTTCTGCCTCTCCACCAGAAGAATTTTCCTTTGGGGAAACCTTACATGCCATGAGAGAGCAATTCCAATGGCAGGGACAAGATTTATCTGATTCAAGAAAAAGGCTTAGGACCTTTTTACACTTACCAACATAGGCCCTTAGCTATACCTCCAGTTCTTCCTGTTGTGGATGATGCATTTAATGATGCTTGCACTGCTCCTGATACTTTACCTCCAGCCCCTGCTAAGCCCGATAGGTTTTACAGGGTACCGGACACTCATCACCACTTATTCAAGGCTCCTTTTGCAGATCCTGAGACTATCTCCCAGGGGCCTAAGGCGGTAGCTTCTACCTCAATGAAAAACCCTCTCCCTTCTGAAAGGGAATCCAGGTCCTTAGAGATGGGGTAAAAAAGTTTACACCTCTGCTACTCTCTCAGCTAGAGCTTTGAACTGTCAGTTTCATATGATCCAATACCAAGAGTTTATGCTTGATCAGTTAACTAAGAAATTGTCCTCTGATGATTCCTTAGATAAGAAATATGTTCTAGAAATGGTAAATAACATTCAGCAGGTTAGTAACCATTCTTTAAAATGTGGCTATGATGCACTGGAGGCTTCCTTTAGATCAGCCATGACTGGCACAGTTATAAGAAGGCATGCATGGTTGAAAGAACAGGCCTTGCCGGATCATGTTAAAGCAAAATTATTAGATGCTCCTATGGATAAGGTCAGTCTATTTGGTTCTCCTGCCCAACAAGTAATGAAGAAAATGGAAGAGAAGGCAAAATCTGTACAAACAGTTAAAGATTTCTTACAGGTTCAGCTCCCAAGGTTTAGCAGGAACTGGCCTTCCAAAAATTGGTCCTTTCCAGACTCCTCTAAAACTCAGAGAGGCAGGAATAGACGTCCAGAGGCAGAAATCAATCCAGAGGAGGTGCCTACAGGAGACGCCAGTGGCAAGGCAATAACCAACGAGGCACAGATACAACCACTACCACTGCAACAGGACAATCACAGTGACTTGGCTCTGACACCGCCTACCAGGGAACAAATAACAGCACCCTTAGGCGGAAAGTTAGCCTTATTTTCAAAAAACTGGCACTATATCACAAGAGACAAGTGGATTTTGCAAACTATAGACCAAGGCTACAGGTTTCATTTCCACACATTACCAGTAAAAAGAGGAATGCCAAACCTACCACCAAATCAAAAGACAGAAGCTCTAAAACAAATAGCTCAATTAACAAAGATGAGAGCTGTGGAAAGGGTACCACCTACAGAACAGGGCAAGGGATTTTACTCCAGACTCTTCCTAGTACCAAGAAAAGAGAAAAGTTGGAGACCTATTCTCGACCTGTCCGGTTTAAACACATTCATCATTGTTCCAAAATTCAAAATGCTGACCCTTCAGCAACTTCTTCCCATGCTGGGCAAGGAGTATTGGTTGGTAACTCTAGATCTCAAGGAGGCATACCTGCACGTCCCCATACGACCAAATTGCAGAAGATACCTCAGATTTCTTGCAGGATCAGAGCATTATCAATTCTCAGCATTGCCCTTTGGCTTATCTACTGCGCCCAGAGTGTTCACGAAATGCCTGGCATCAGTAATCGCTCATTGCAGACTTCAGGGAATCCAAATTTATCCATACCTGGACGACTGCCTGATACAAGCGGACAACAAAAGCAAGCTCACACAAGATTTACAAAGAGTCATTTGCTTACTACAAGCCCTGGGATACACAGTCAATTTAAAAAAGTCGACTGATACCATCCCAAACAAGAACATTCTTGGGTGCAGAATTGGACACAGTAAAACAGATGGCATTCCTAACTGCAGAAAAACAAGAACAACTTCCTCTTTACTTCTTGGCATTAACAAAGCAGAACAAACTAACAGCAAGGAAAGTACTACAGGCCTTGGGCTTCATGGCATCCTGCATAATCCTGGTCCCCCATGCCAGACTGCATATGAGAAAGCTACAGTGGTACCTAAAGAATTTATGGTCTCAACACAGGCACAGCTTAGAAACCGAAATACCACTAATCCCATGCCTGAAACAAGAGTTCCTATGGTGGGCTCAGGCATGCCAGTCAAACCCAGGTTTGTCCTTCCACAACATTCAAACAAGCCAAACCATCACAACGGACGCCTCAGACCTCGGTTGGGGGGCCCACATGCTGGACAAGTGCATTCAAGGCTTATGGACTCCAGATCAGCTGCACCTGCACATAAATCAAAAAGAAATGCTGGCAGTAAAACTAGCAATCCAGAATTTCAGACCATTCCTCAAAGAAGGCCAACTGATAAGGACAGACAACACCACAGTCATGTGGTATATCAACAAACAGGGAGGCACTCATTCATACCCCCTATGCCGAATGGCTCTGGACCTATGGAATATGGCTCTGAGCTACAACATTCAGTTACAGGCAATATTTGTACCGGGAAAGGAAAACATCCTAGCAGACATGTTAAGCAGAACTACCTCGGATGCTCACGAATGGATGCTACATCCGGGCATCTTCAAGGCCATCACAAAGAAATGGGGAATGCCACAAATAGATCTATTCGCATCCCCACTCAATCACCAGCTCAAGAAATTCTGCACAAGGACATACCACCCCCTTGCTTGGAAGGTGGACTCTCTATCCTTCAGTTGGAAAGGCCTGACAGCATATGCATTCCCACCTCTTCCTTTGATGCACAAGGTACTACTGAAAATCAAAGAGGAACGTCCAAGGATAATTCTAATAGCTCCAAATTGGCCAAGACAACATTGGTATCCATTGCTGAGGAGCATGTCTCGGGGGGAAATGTGGACACTACCCTGATTCCTTTGATGTTAACTCAGAGCAACTACAACATCCTACATCCAAACCTGAAAACTCTACAACTGACTGCCTGGAACATTACATAAGAGCAACTAACCCAGATTTATCCCAAAGGGTTAAAGACATTATCCTTGAGGCCCGCAGACCTTCAACAAGAAGGAACTATGCAGGAAAATGGAAAAGGTTTGTCATTTGGAGTTCTGAAAGAGGGAAAGGTGTGTCAAAGGTAGATATTGCCAACATCCTGGAGTATTTGGCAGAGCTTCTCCATACAGGCCTGTCCTATTCCTCCATCAAGATACATGCATCAGCTATTTCTGCAGAATACAGCTTCGATCCCCATGTCTTCTCACATCCTCTACTCAGGCAGTTCCTGAGAGGAATTAAGAATGTAAAACCTCCTAGGAAACCACCATTACCAGCATGGGACTTGAACTTTGTGCTAGAAAAATTGACACTCCCTCCATTCGAACCAGCAGCAACAGCAGATCTTCAACACCTATCCTGGAAAACTGCTTTCCTACTGGCAATTACTTCAGCAAGAAGGGTTTGAACTACAGGCTTTAATGGCAGTACAACCCTTCCTAATCTTCCATCAAGATAGAGTGTCCATGAGAACTAATCCTACATTTATGCCTAAGGTGGTATCCAGAGTGTCTCTAAACCAGGCAATCCACCTACCTACCTTCTTTCCAAACCCACAGAACAGGGGGGAAAGACTGCTGCATACCTTGGATGTACATAGACAGTTGCGCTACTACCTGGACAGAACCAAGGGCAATAGAAAAACTGACCAGCTTCTAGTAGCTTATGCAACAGGAAGGGAAGGAAAAGCAATTTCCAAACAGACAATCTCCAAGTGGATAGGAAATTGCATAAGATTCTGTTACTCCTACCATGGAAAGCAAATTCCATAGAACATAAGGCCTCATTCTACAAGGGCTACAGCCACTACCACAGCTTTCTTATGAGGAGTGGCTACCAAGGACATTATTGAGGCTGCTACTTGGACCTCCGTGCATACATTTGCCAAGCATTATAACTTACCTCTATACTCTAGATCCCGAGCAGGGTTTGCCACTGCTGTTTTGCAAGGGATCCTAACTACACCATAATTATTCTTCCTCCTCCCCTAGTTTGGCTATGGTATGCTACCCATTTGTAAGGACTGCAGATGCATCCTTGAAGGACATAGTACAGTTTTGTACCTACCATAAATGTAGATGTCCGAACAGGATAGCATCTGCAGTCAGGATTACCCACCCTCCTTCCCCTCTGTGGTACTCCTAGGGTATTTGCCCACCTAATAGCTAGCTGGGGGGGGATCTCTTATGGTGTATTTGTTTGTATATATGTACATACATGCTTATTTTTTGTGTTTGCCTTCTACTTTTTTGGAAACATTGGCATTTACCCAAAAATTTAGCTATCCAAGAGGGCAACTGGCATCTGGGGCAAGAAACACTGAGGAAAATGGCGTCGGCTGATGCCTTTATACCCGAAGACCAGCAGAGATGACGGGTGAAGTGCGACACCAGCCGAGGCCAGACCCAGACTTTGGAATCCGGCCAACTGAAGGGCTGCCTGACGACAGGACAACCCATTTGTAAGGACTGCAGATGCTATCCTGTTCGGACATCTACATTTATGGTAGGTACAAAACTGTACTTTTCTTTATGCATTCCCCCCTTCCCTTTTATTCAGAAGGTCCTGTTGAAAATTTTACAGGAGAAACCAAAGATCTTGTTAGTTACTCCCTTTATTCCAAGGTAGCATTGGATGTTCATCGTGTTACCCTTCTGCAGTCATCACACTTGGGTTATCCTGTCGTCAGGCGGTCCCGCAGTCGGCCCGAGTTCCAAAGTCTTGGTCCGGCGTCGGTTGTTGTTGCTTCTTCCCTGACGTCATTGCGCCAGGGGATATAAGAGGCATCCAACGCCATTTTCTTCAGTCTTTCTTGCCGTGCGGTGCCCGAAGCAGAAGCAGTTCGCAAGTGCCGGTCGGCCGACACCTGAGATTTTCGATTCTAATTTCAGTCCGAAGTCTTCAATAAAGCTAAGTACCCCGTTGGGGAACCTTTTCTTGCCTCAGTCCGATGTCAGAAAAAGTTAACGATTGCATTTCTTGTGGGAAGCAAATACCTCATAAGGACTTCCATTCCTATTGTATTCTTTTCCTAGGCCCAGACCACGACTTCACAGGTTGTCGGTTTTGTGCTAGGTTTAATAAACGAACTATCAAACGCCGTTTTGACTTCGCACAACATTACTTTGGTAGGAAATTTTATTATATCATGCCGTCGGAGCAGCCGACGACCGGCATGCATAAAAAACGCAAGGATAAGGACAGGCAGCCTAGGAACAAGCCAGACTCCGAGGCCTCTGCTAGGCCTGTCGCCGGTTCTCCGGTTTTCAGTGAGGCGCCTACGCAGCCCCTGACTACCGCAGAACTGGAACCCCAGACAGTTGCGGATTCTCAAGCGGAGTCTACTAGGCCGATGCAGCCATCTTCTTTAGGCCCTTCCGACACCGGAGCAGAAGTAGACCCCGGTGCAGTGGAAACATCTTCGGCTGCAGAAGGTGTCTTCAGACCGACTACACTCACCATTAAATCTTATGCTAAGCTTAAAACTTCTTTAAAACCAAAGAAGACTGTACATAAGTCTACAGTTCAAGGCCCCATGCCGAAGAAACAGATGCTTAAGATGGCTGAAGATTTGATTACCCTAATCAGGGGTTCCCATCCACCTCCTGATAAAAGACCAAGACAAGAGGAGGATTATGCTACCTCTGACCAGGTTTCAATTTCTTCAGATTCTTCTGAGGAACAGGATTACACTTTTCCCCCTTATGAAGACTCTGATGCTGAAGACTCTTTTCCCTCAGCATCTCCCCCTGAAGACTACTCCTTTGGGGAAACTTTACATACCATGAGGGAGCATTTCCACTGGGAAGGCCAGGACTACTCTGATTCTAAGAAAAAGCTCTGAGAGTTCCTTTTACTACCCCAGCACAGACCTCTTGCTATCCCTCCAGTTTTAGATATTGTGGATGATGTTTACTTGGAGTCTAGTCTAAATCCAGACTCTCTTCCTCCTGCCAAACCAGGCAGATACTACAGAGTACCTGACTCTCACAAATTCCTTTAGAAAAGCCCTGTGGCTGACCCAGAAACAATTTCCCAGGGTCCTAAGGGAGCTAAAGCTTCTATGGCTAAAAATCCTGTGCCTTCTGAAAGGGATTCCAGAGCCCTAGATAG
Organism: Protopterus annectens; assembly: GCF_019279795.1. Taxonomy (NCBI): domain Eukaryota; kingdom Metazoa; phylum Chordata; order Ceratodontiformes; family Protopteridae; genus Protopterus; species Protopterus annectens. The sequence goes on along the minus strand of NC_056726.1, from coordinate 20,294,472 downwards.
ACGGGGAAAGAAAATATACACCTCAGCAACTCTGGCTATGAGAGCATTAAATTGTCAGTTTCACATGCTGAAATAACCGCATTTTCTAATGTCTCAATTAATACAAAAAATGAGCGCACATACTGAACAGTCTGAATTCAAGGAAATGCAGGATCTGTTGCATGCAGCTGAACAGACGGGCAAACATACTTTACAATGTGGATTTGATTCATTGGAAGCTTCCTGTAGAGCAGCTGTTACTGGCTCTGTCATACGTAGACATGCTTGGTTAACTCATTCCCTCCAGTACAGCTCTTTTGAGTGTGTACCTTTAACTCCCAGTGGGGTTGGATTGAGCCTTTAAAAAATGAAGTTATCACCTTACAGTTCTAACAAATACTTGCTGACATATGTCAAATATCAACACAGCTGTGTTTGCCATCATGTATGCTTCAAAATAAAATATTCTGATACCTTGTATGTAACATGGTTTTGGAATTATTAATGCAAATATGAGCAAGCAGTATTTGACGCCTGGAGGCACAGTAGAAGGTAACTGCAGATGCACCTGGAGGTGTCACTCGGATGAAATGAGTTAAAAGAACAAACCCTTCCTGATCATGTTAAAGCAAAATTATTGGATGCACCTTTACAGCAGGATGTATCATTTGGTGTCAAAGCAGAAGAGGTTTTAAAGAAAATGGAGGATAAGGCAAAGTCTATGCAGACGGTCAAGGATTTTTTGCAGGTACAACCCCCTCGTTTCAGCAGAAATTGGCCAACGAAAAACTGGTCCTTTCCAGCTTCTGACAGATCACAGAGGGGCAATTACAGACGTCCAAGGGGCAGAGGTCAGTCACGAGGTCCTTACAAACCTCGCCAATGTGGTACTGCTACCCAGAAAGGAGGAGAAGACAGGCCCCAAGCTAGCAGAAGACAAACACAATGATTCAATCCTCAAACTACCAAGCAAATCTCTCCTGGCAGCTCCCTTGGGAGGAAAATTAGCATTTTTGCAGACAACTGGCACATTTTCACAAAAGACAAATGGGTCCTAAACATTGTCTCTCAAGGATACAGATTCCACTTTCACACCTTACCAAGGATAAAAGGAATTGCCAAACCTGCCACCAAATCAATGGACAGAGGCACAAAAACAAATTACAGCTCATGGACATGAGAGCCATTCAACAGGTACCTACACAGGAGCAAGGACAAGGATTTTACTCAAGACTCTTTCTAGTCCCAAGAAGGACAAAGCATGGAGACCCGTTCTGGATCTTTCAATTCTGAACACCTATCTGCAAGTACCAAGATTCAAGATGCTAACACTACAGCAGCTTCTTCCCATGCTGGGCAAGAATGCTTGGCTAGTAACGGACCTCAAGGAGGCATACCTGCATGTCCCTATCAGACAAAATTGCAGAAGATACCTCCGCTTCATTGCAGGTTCGATGCATTATTAATTCTCTGCACTGCCCTTTGGCTTATCTACTGCGCCCAGGTTCTTCACAAAATGCCTGGCACCAGTAATTGCATACTGCAGACAAAGAGGAATTCAGATATACCCATACCTGGACGACTGCCTTATTCAAGCAGAAAGCAAGGACATTCTTTTAAAGCATCTGGCATTTGTTAAACACCTTCTAAGTTGCCTAGGGTACACAGTAAATGAAAAGAAATCAAAACTAGTGCCCTCACAAAACATAATATTCCTGGGTGCCAGCTTGAATACAACAGCCCAGATGGCTTATCTCACGCCAGACAAGCAACAACAGCTGACTCAATATTTCAAAATAATGGCAACAAGGACCCAACTCCCTGCAAGAAAAATTCTGCAGGCCTTGGGATTCATGGCATCTTGCATACTACTAATACCATTTACAAAACTGCATATGAGGAAATTACAATGGTACCTGAAAAGCGTATGGACTCAGCACAGCCACAGCTTGGAAACAATGATACCACTCATTCCCTGCCTTCAACAGGAGTTTCTGTGGTGGGCACAGGCATGTCACCTCAACAAGGATCAGCCTTTCACCTTGCCCACAGCCAGGCAAACTATGACAACAGATGCATTGGACTATGCCTGGGGAGCACACATGGCAGGACAGTGCATTCAGGGCAAATGGACTACAGATCAGAGGCATCTGCACATCAATCAAAAAGAAGTGCTAGCAGTACAGAATGCCCTAACAGCTTTCAAGGACCTCTTACACCCAGGACAACTAATAATAAAGACTGACAATACCACAGTAATGTGGTGCATAAACAAGCAAGGGGGCACACATTCCTACCCTCTATGCAGGCAAGCAATGACCTTGTGGAACACTGCACTGTCTTACCAGGTTCATTTACAAGCACAATTCCTGCAAGGAAAGAAAAACACATTGGCAGACGACCTAAGCAGAAACATCATGGATCCACATGAGTGGAAACTAGATCCACAAGTATTTGCAATGATAGCTCAAAAATGGGGATGCCCAGACATAGATATGTTTGCAAGCCCCCAAAACTACCAACTTCAAAAATTTTGCACAAGGGCATTCCATCCACAAGCTTGGAAAGTGGACACCCTCTCATTCAGTTGGAAAACATTAACGGTGTATGCCTTTCCTCCACTGCCTCTTCTAGCAAAGGTACTGCTGAAAGTCAGATTAGAGAGGCCACAAATGATACTCATTGCACCAGACTGGCCACGCCAGCATTGGTATCCATTTCTAAGGAACATGGTCCACGGCCCACCATGGATTTTACCACAAATTCCTCACCTGCTCACCCAGCGAGACAATCAGATTCTACACAGCCATCACAAGATTTAAACCTGGCTGCATGGCAAATTACCTAAATAATCAGCCAACACCTCTATCCAAAGCTGTTATGGATGTCATTCTGGAGGCCAAAAGGCCCAGCACCAGGAAAACCTATTCAGACAAATGGAAAAGATTTTGCGCCTGGAACCAGGCTAAAGGCCAAAATCCCCTTGATCCAAACATTCCTCAGATTCTACAATACTTAACTGAGATGTTGCACAAAGGACTTTCCTTTTCATCTATTGAGATCCACGCCTCAGCAATTTCAGCTCATTACAACACGGATCCTCCTTTATTCTCACATCCACTCCTAAGACAGTATCTCAGAGGGGCTAAGAACATAAGACCGCCAAGGAGAGCACCAACACCTACTTGAGATCTCAACTTTGTTCTGGAAAAGCTTAGACTGCCGCCCTTTGAACCAGCTTTTTCAGCTGATTTAAAATTTCTTTCATGGAAAACTGCCCTGCTACTAGCAATAACCTCAGCTAGAAGAGTCTCAGGGCTACAGGCACTAATGGCAGTGGAGCCTTTCCTCATTTTTCACCAAGACAGAGTCTCTCTACAAGCTAACCCTTCTTTTATGCCAAAGGTGGTATCCAGTGTGGCCCTAAATCAAACCATTCATTTGCCCACCTTTTTCCCAAATCCCCAGAACAAAGGAGAAAGACTCCTGCACTCTTTGGACATTCACAGGCAATTACGTTACTACTTGGATAGAACTAAGGCTTTCAGAAAATCTGACCAGCTCTTTGTAGCCTATGCTACAGGATCACAAGGAAAAGCTATCTCAAAACAGACCATTTCTAAATGGATAGGGCATTCCATACGTTTCTGCTACACACATCATGGGAAACCTGTACCTGCTAAAATTAGGTCCCACTCCCACCAGGGCTACAGCTACATCAGCAGCCTTTCTCAGTGGAGTGCCAACCAAGGATATTCTGGAAGCTGCAACTTGGAGTTCAGTGCACACCTTCACCAGACAAGTATCACTTGCCTCTATATTCTAAGACTAGAGCTGGTTTTGCCACTGCAGTTTTGCAGGGCGTACTAGCTTCTTCTAACCCTGTTTAACTCCACCTCCCATCCTTAGCTTTGGTATTCAACCCAAGTGTGATAACTGCAGCAGGGTAACACGATGAACATAGTACAGTTTTGTACCTACCATAAATGTAGATGTTCGAGTGTTCACCCTGCTGCAGTCCAGGTTACCCGCCATCCTCTCTGAACTAGCTGAACTTATCTATACCACTCTATCCTATACAACCTCTGTGGTGTATTTGCTTGTGCCTAAAGGTATTGTTTTATTTTTATCTATATATATATATATATATATATATATATATATATATATATATACACACACATATATATATATATTTATATATATGTATATACATATATTTTGCCTACCTATTGGGAGCACCTGACATCTGGGGCAAGAAAAACTGAAGAAAATGGCGTTGGATGCCTCTTGTATACCCCTGGCGCACTGACGTCAGGGAAGAAGCGACAGCAACCGACGCTGGACCAAGACTTTGGAACTCGGGCCGACTGCGGGACCGCCTGACGGCAGGATAACCCAAGTGTGATGACTGCAGTAGGGTGAACACTCGAACATCTACATTTATGGTAGGTACAAAACTGTACTTTCCCTCTTCTGCAATTAGCCAAGGGCCATCACTACAAGTTACCTCACTGGACGGACATTCACTCAGGACAAGGGTTATCTGATTCACCTACACTTGTCCAACTCTTCACCTGACCTTGTGGGTGATCAACTTTTGATTCCTTTTAGGCACCTTTTCTCTAAGGACGATCTTCGTGTTTTGCAGGAGGCTGGGAAACCCACTACTAGGAAATCTTACATTTCTAGGTGGACAAGATTTTCTGTCTGGTGCCAAAAAAGGAAAAAGGACTCCTTTGCGAATATTCCTTTGGTGTTTTCTTACCTGTGTGAGGTACTGAACAGTGGTCTCTCTCAAGTTCCACTGCTGTGCCTTGTCTGCTTGCCTGCATTTAACTCCTCCATTGGCTTCCAGACTGGAAGTTACTTTTCTTAAAAGACATCCTTCACATCAGTCCTCCCAGGAAACCAGTTGTACCTCCTTGGGATCTTAATTTTGTCCTGGAGAAGTTGAATCGGGCCCCTTTTGAACCTGCAGCCTCAGCTTCTCTGAAAATTTGTACGTTAAAGACAGTGCTTCTGGTAGCCATTACCTCTGCCAGAAGGGTTTCTGAGATCCAGGCATTAATGGCCTCACCACCTTTCCTAGTCTTCCATAAGGGCAGGGTTTCTTTGAGAGCTAATCCGTCTTTTGTGCCTAAAGTTATCAATGACCTTTCCTTAAATCAGACTATTCAATTGCCTACTTGCTTATCTCCACGATCTCCTCATGAGAGAATTTTGCATTACCTAGATGTGCATAGACAGCTTATATTCTGTCTTGACAAAACTAAGTCCATCAGGAAATCTGATAGACTTTTCATGTCTTTTCATTCCAGGTTTCTGTGTTTGCCTGTTTTTAAACAAATGATCTCTTGATGGATTTCTAAAGTCATTCTGTTTTGTTATCAGTTTCATGGGAAATCTTAACCCTCTTGAGTTAAAGCCCATTCCACTAGATCTGTTGCATCCTCAGAGGCTTTCTTCAAGGGTTTGGATACCCAGTCCATTCTGGAAGCTGCTACTTGGTCATGTCTTCATACCTTTACAAGACATTACAAGCTGGATAATGTTTCCAGGACCAGTGCAGGTTTTGCCAGAGCAGTCTTGGTTGGATTTCTGGAAAATTTTTATGCTTGATGTCTCTGTTTCATCCCTCTCCCTGAGTTCCTGTTCAGCTTTTTTACTTTTCCATATGTAAAGACTATTGCAACACTGAATAGAAGGACATAGAGTAGTTGTGTAAAATCTTACCATAACCATAGATGTTCTCTTCTGTGTTGCAGTATTCTGTCCCACTGGCCTTCCCCCTACATCTTGCTCTTTATTTGGATGGACTGTCCTTTGGGCCTCCTTTTGGAGTTTCCTCATGGGACTATTTTATTCTGACGATTGTATATGTGGACACCCCTTTTATGAATGATGTTCCCTGAGCCTACGTGCAGTGTCCCACATACAGGCAGTAGCATGAAGCTTTAGTATACAGGCCAGACGTTGGGTTGATGGTGGAGTACAACTTGTATGTAGAGAATACTGCAACATAGAAGAGAAGGACGTCTATGGTTATGTTAAGATTTTACACAACTGTTTTTTTTCCTGGACATAGTCCACACACTGGGTTTCCCTCAAACAACATGTCTGTTTGCCTCCACTCAGAACAGAGAGCTCTAGCTGTTTTGCCCCAGGACTACTTGTCCCCAGGCCTGGAATTTTTCTACTTGGGGGAGGGGGAGAATACCTGTACACCCTCCCAGTCCCAAAGGTTCTAGTGAGGATCCACTGGGACAAAATAAACTTGATGGTGACCTCCTTTTGATCCGGGCAACACTGGTTCAACCTTCATCTAGCTAGGGGCCATCTCTACAAATAACCCCATAAAGTAGAATGATTCATGCAAAAAAAGGGCTGTCTACTTTATCCCAACTTGCAGATGCTTAATCTGACACTGAGTGATAGTATTAATTCCTTTCAGATGCAAGTTTTATGAGAACTTGCTTTAGATCATCCAAGAGATGATAAAACCTACCACTAGAAAATGTTACATTTTCAAATGGAAAATATTTTCTGTGTCTTAATAAGAAGAACCCACTCCAGGTGGGAGTCCCCTACATTGTTGTCCTATTTGTGAGAGCTACTAAAACTTGACTAGCCTATTTCTCCTTTAATGCACACTTATCTGCTATTTCTGCATGCGTGCCACTACATTTCCTGCTTGTTCTTCAGGATTGAAATACATTTCTAAAGGGGGTCCTTCACTTAGACCCAAGCCAGGAGGGCTGTTCCACCCTTCTTGGGATATCAAAGATTTTGGAAAAACCTACCCTGCCATCCTTTGAGTCTGCAGCCTCCACCTCCCTAAAGCTTAGTACTTGGAAAACTGTTTTACTGGTCACCCTTACTTCTGCCAGGAGGCTTTCTTAGCTTCATGCCATTATGGTCATCCCTTATTTTTCCATAAGGATAGGGTTTTATCAAGGGCTAAACTTTCTTTCATGTCCCTAATGGTAAATTACTTGTTTCTCAACTAAGGCTGTACATTTACTTATCTTCCTTCCAAACCCACAGAACAGGAGTCAGAGTACCTGACCGGGCATATGCAACAACTGGAGCATCCACAGAGGTTCATCACAAAAAGAATACAGGGCATAACCAAAGTGTCCTATGTAAATTGTCTCAAAGCCATGATCTCTGTTCTCTTTTTCTTAGACTGCTAAGTGATTTTTGCCTGGCATACAAGGCATCCTTGGATCCCGTTCTGATGGACCTTTTGCATATCCACAAAATGGACAGCATCAGAACTACTAAATCCAAGGACTTAAATTTTGCTTATCATACAAGTAGGACATGTTGGAGAGACAGGTATGTGTCTTGGAGAATTCACATTCTGTTGAACAGGCTTCTCATAGGTTCATAGGTTTATACTAGGCTATCTGCCCTAAGGCATTTATAAGCCTAGCCCAAATTATTGTGGCTTACGCCACCCCTTATATGAAAAAATACTGTGCCCATTAGTTTGTTGTGCCTCTGTCCAGCAGTGACACAGAGTTGATCCATGTGAAGTACAGCTCTTCCCTGACCCTATTAAAGCATAACCTGGGCAATTGGACAGGAAACTAGAAATTCACCACTGGTCTGGCATATATGTCTCTGATGGATAGAGGCAGTAATTAAATCATACCCTAACTAATAAATCCCCCCTCCCAAATAACCTCTAAAGCACAATAAGTCGTGGGAGACATTTGGGTTAAATGGTTAGGATTGTAAAGACCCCGGTGGTCATTAACCTAATGTACACCTACGAACCCATGAGTGACTTTTCTCCGTGGATGTGCATGACTTGGATTCTGCATTGATAAAACTAAAGACATTAGGAAAACAGAATAGGTTTTTTGTTCCATCCAGGTCAGCAAGCTGTGCAACCCTGTTTCTAAATGGGCAAGCTCCATCTGGATCTCAAAATCCATTTCCTTTTGCCATATCTTCCATGGCAAGTACCTTTCTTCACCTGTGAAAGCCCACTCCACCAGAGCAGTATCCTCCTCTGGTACCTTCTGGAAGCAGCTGCTTGGTGGTCTTTGTACACCTTCACAAGACACTACAGAGCGGATGTCTTTTCTAGGCCAAGGACTTTGCAAGATTCATCCTCCTGGGTTTAGTAGACAGCTCCCATCATCTCTGGTCCATTCACTCTGTCCAACTTTTAAGCTTTGGCAATCACTTGTTAGTATTGGAATATTGCAACAGTGAGATCCCTCATTAAGTCTTCTAAAGCTAGCTCTGAAAACAGAATTGCAGCAGATAGTAAAAACAGCCACACGGCCTTCTATAGTTATGTAAAGAATCTCCATGGCAATACCCAGATTTGCTCTGAGCTACTGCACAATGGTACCTCCTATACCGAGCTAACAGATATTACCAATATACTGGCCCGACAGATTCAGTGCTAACTTTACCCCTCTCCCCCCACCCCCAAAGGACCAGTCACAATACCAGTAGATTGCCAGGCACTCAGTATTACTGCTGCACAGGTTAAAACAGCACTGTCCAAGGCCAAGAATGCAGTTTCTATGGGACCTGACAATATCCCTGGCTGTGTTCTACATGAACTACAGAGTGAGCTGGCACCTCACCTGTGTGCCCTGTTCAGTCACAGCCTCACCTCAGGCTTTGTCTCTACCGAATGGCGCACTGCTACAGTCATCCCTCTCCACAAAGGAGGAGCAACTACAGACCCCGGGAATTATTGCCCAATTAGTCTGACGAGTCTGATATGCAAAGCTATGGAACGCATCATCATGGACCTAATAAACAAGGATATAGGGAATTTCCAAACTCTGGATCCTACACAGTTTGGTTTTGTGAAGGGTAGATCATGCCTACTCAACTTGGTCGAATTTTTTGAGTCAGTCATCAGAGCTGTGGATGATGGCAAGGTGGTTCATACAGCCTTCCTTGATCTGGACGAGGCCTTTGATACCATTCCCCACTCAGGAATTATAGAAAAATTCACTAAGCTAGGCATCAACCCCAATATCGCTAGGTGGGTTGCAAACTGGCTCACAGAACCCACAGTGTGGAAAGTAGCTGACTCCAAGTCAGACTGCCGACCAATCACGAGTGGATTCCCACAGGGTTCGGTCCTGGGTCCTTTCCTGTTTGGTATCTACTTCTCTGAAGTCCAGGCCAACACGAAGGGACTCTGGCTGACAAAGTTCGCAGACAGTTGCAATTTGGGAGCTGTTATTAACTCCCCAGAAAGGCCTCCATGACATCAGCGACTGGTGTCAGAACCATGGCCTGAAGTTCAGTCCCAAAAAATGTGTTGTCATCCCCCTTGGGATAAACCTGGTTCCCTTGAATTACCACAGTGATGGTAGTCCACTGAACACAGAAGGCATTATAAGAGATCTGGGAATACAGGTTGACAGCAACCTCTCTTTTGACCACCATGGTCAGAAAGTCCTTCCATGTGGCACATCTCATTACTAAGGGTTTTGCATCCATGAAGAAAGAGGTCATTGTCTCCCTGTTCTCTTCCCTCATTAGGCCAGTCATAGAGTACAATATCCCCTTTGGCATGTACCTCAGTAGACACCTGCAACAACTGAAGAGGCCGCAAAAGTACCTCACAAAGAGGATCCTAGGCCTTGAACACTTGTCCTATTTGGACAGACTCAAAAAACTCCTAGTATCGGTCTCATATTGCCTACATAGAGGCGATCTCTCTTTGATTTACAAAGCCATGTCTGACCCAGCTCTGTTAGAAATGCTACATCTAAAGAAATCCCAATCCCTCCGCATCATACGCTCCAGAGACCTCAGCCTCATTACCACAATCAACAGAACATGCTGGAGGGACATGTTCATAACCCAGAGACTGCCCATGTTATGGAATAGACTTCCCATACATGTCAAGCAGCGCACCTCACTGTCTGTCTTCAAGAGAAATCTTGATGAGTGGATGGGAAATAGAAAATTCACCCCGGAGATAAGTCCAGTGGCTCTACTTGACAGAGGCACTAGGAACTAAGGTCGGCTGGCACGATGCCAGGGTAATAATATGGACTAGGCTTCTAAAGGCTCCAGGGCCATTAGCCTAGTACACACCTATGAACCGGTGACCTAAATAAGGACATAGTACAGTTGTGCAAGAACTTACCATAACAGTAGAGGTCCTACAGATCACTATTGCAGTGTTGCAACCCTTCCTCCACTCCCCCCCCCCCCTTGCTGTTTATGGTGGCCTCTCTGCACCTTGTGGACTGAAGGGGATCCTTTTAGCTGATCATTGTATTTCTGCAGCTCTGTTTACTGAAGCTTCTTCAGGGTCTCTAGGCTCTAGATAGTCTGAGTATCTTACACTCATACATCTGCTTATGTACCCCTATGGGCAGAGGTTATACACTGGACATATGAGCTTGGCTTTGGTATTCCAGCTGGACGTCCAGATACCACACTGAGATAACCCATCAGTATTGGAGTACTGTAATAATAATCAGTAGAACATCTACTGATATAAGCTGTTGTACAACTGAAATTTATAGGGGAAGGATATTATGGTTTTGGTGACTTAAACTGAAAAAGATCTTATGTCTTCATTTGCATTAATCTGTGGGTCTGTGTTCCGACCCTCGGAACTGACCGGCCACTGTCCAAGCTTGAGATTTCAGACTTGAGCTCCTCCCTTCTATTCATAATCCTCCGCTCCCCTACACTACCTCAAATCTCATTTACTGTGCGTTCGTTCAGCAGCGAGGTTCCTGGGATCCGAACTCCTCCTCAGTTTTTCAACTTGAGTGTTGCATTCTAACTTTTTTGTACCTTTCTCTTCCTCTACCTCCCTCCTCTGTTTTTACTTACCTGCTGGTAGTTTCTTCTGCCTTTCATTTCTGTGTTTAGTCTGGCTTTCTTGCACTGAAGTTTCCTATCTTTCTGGTAAGAAAAAATTTAAAAACCTCTTTTCTTATCCTGTCCTCTTTCCCTTTTTCCGTACGGCTGACCAGAAACCACTTGCTTTCAAGAAATGCACTTCTATGGGCATAAGATCCCACTGTCTGATGCCCTCAGGGAGTGTGTTTACTGTCTTGGGCCTGCACACGTGGATACCCACTGTGAGGTGTGCAAAGGGGTTCCATCCTAGGGCTTTGGCAAATAAGAGAAGCAAGCTTATCCTCAAGTCTTGTTCCCTCCTTTCTTCTCTTTGGGCTTCTCTTCTATTCCGGGTGCTCAACTCCCCTCCAAAAAGTCAAAGGAGGCCCAGGAGAACAAGAAATGCTGTCCCACAAGGTCCTCCTCAGAGCCACTCAAGAAAGCTCTGAGAGTCTCAGAGTCTACCCTCTCTGACCCGGGGTGCTCGGCATCTGTCTCCTCACTTCCACTTGATCCTCCTCCATGGCTTTGAGGCTGAGTGCTACTTCTGTGGCAGTCCCAACTTCTATTTATGGCCCCTAGCTTGGCACTGACTGGATTGGCTAGGAGGTCTGCTCTCTGTTCGCCCAGGAGATCTTCCAGACTCCCCTCTTTCACTTCCCAAGGACTTGCCTCCAAGGACGTGTGCAGACTGATGAGGCATTTCCTTAAGGGCCAGTTCCAGATGGGTCTTGTGTCTGCTCTGTCCACATCTGGATTTGTGCGTTTCCCAGGTCTGGCATGTAGCCCCTTCTTCTACCCGTCCTTTGGTGTCGGAACCCTTGGTTCTGTTGATCTCTGGTGCTGGGGTGTCCGAGCCGATCGAGAGTCCTTCTTCACCTCCAGCTGTTTTCTCAACATGCTGGGTCCCAACCACATCAGTTCCGAGTGTGTCTTGGAGCTGCTGCTTCGATGTTGGTTACGGGGGTTGATGTTGACTCCAAAGTTTTCAGAGCTATCTCTTCCCCTTAGGAGCTTGGCCCGACTACCCCTTTAAAGTGGGAGAATCGCCCCCCCCCCCCCCCCCAGGAGGCATCTGCTTCATGGCTTTGGCTCTGATGGGACTTGATTTTGGAGAGTCTGAGCCCTTCTTTCTTTGAGGTAGTGGAAAGGGTTCTCTCTCACCCAGGGACAGTCTCAGCCTGCACATTCTCGGAACCTCCCCCTCCATATTCTGGTCTGGTGTTTGAGGCCTTAAGTCTGACCCATGAACGTCTCGGCCTGGAAGGCCTCCACAACCTCCCTTCTGTGGATCCCCAAGAGTCTTCCGAGACCTCCCCAGAACATCCCTCTGAGGTCGTCCCCCAGAAGAGGTTGTGTAAGAGGAGGCACGTGGATTCACCTGAGGAATCCCTCACCACTGGCACAGATTTCGAAGGAGGAGAAGGGTGCCCAGGTCACCACCTGACAAAGTCTTCTTTGGCGACATTCTAGAAATCATATGCCAGATAAGTGGCTTGTCTGCCCAAAACCCTTCCTGGAGGGATCTGTTCTGTGGGAGGCTTTTGGGTCCGGCCCATCTACTGCCTAGGTGTCTCCCCCTGCCCAACACACTAATCAAGCTGGTGTCGACCATGGTATGGAAGCAGCTGGATATGGTAGAGCTAATCTCCAAGTGGGCAGACAAGATTTTAATTGCCCTTTCAGGCAAGACTTTTTGGACCAAGGGTATCACGGTAGATGCTATGGCTATTGCGGAAGTTACCAAGAAGTAGCTTGCACAAGAGAGCTCTTCTGTCCACCCTCTCAACAGAGAATCATAAGCGTTGGACAAATTTGGGAAAAGGGTTTATGCCTCTTTCACATTTGCCTTGAGGGCATTAAACTACCTATCACATTTCACAAGGCTACATGAGACTGATATCCCATGTTGCAGAGGGTACCTCAAGGGCGGCTGTATCCGGCATTGTCATAAGGCACCATGCCTGGATGAAACTGTGCGACTTTGCGGAGCCCTTCAAAAAGTCCTTTGTCAGTGCCTCCTTTGATGGCTCCACTTTGTTTGAGCCCACTGTTCGTGATGCACACTCCCGCAGCAAAAAGGACAGAAAAGACTGTGTCTGCCGTCGGGGTCTTTTTTTCTACCCCACGAAGGTCATTTTCTAGGAACCAGTGTGGGAGTAAAAAGATGTGATTTCATAAGTCTCGGGGCCCTTTTCAAGACACGCAGGGACATTTATTCCCCAGAGGCAGAGGGGGGAAACGATCAGAATAGAAGATTCTGCCCACGCAGCCCGGGGGGGGCTGCAAAACCAAGGGTCATGAGAAACTTTCTCTGACCCGACCTTTCCAGCGCTTCTGAACGGTTGCCCAGCTGTCTTCCTCTGGAGGCACTCTGGGGGGGGGGGGGAGGCATTTCTCCTTGTACCTAGCAGCCTGGGAGGCCATCACACATGATCACTGGGTGCTAAGGATCATATCCAAAGTATACTGCATTCCCTTTTTACAAACTCCCAGACAAAGAAATTGCTTCCCCGATGTTCCACCCAGTCAGAGGGAGGATGTGGTATTAGTAATAGAAAAACTACTAGGCAAAAGTTATCCTAAAGGTCCCCCCCCTCCCAGATCAAGTTGGAGCGGGTGTTTACTCCAGGTTCTTTTTAGTTAAAAAAAAAACAGGGGACTTATGGCCCATTATGGACTTGACCACCTTGAACAACTTGGTGAAGCACATGAAGCTCAGGATGGTCACATTTCAGTCCATCTTACCTTTTCTGAGATGTACATTTGTATGTGCTCTGTAGACCGGAAAGATACATACTACCATACTACCACATAAAGATGGACAGATGCTCCAGGCAATATCTACGTTTCAGACTGAAAGCCAGTCACTGCCAATTCAGATCACTCCTGTTTGGCTTCACCACAGCCTACAGGGTGTTCACCAGATTTTTTGCAGTGGTGGCAGTGCACCGCAGGCTGCCCGATTTCCAGAATTTTCCTTATCTGGATGATTGGCTTCTGTCTACATCAACCAAGCATCTAGTGATCCAGGCCAGTGATTATCTTTTACATCTGGTCCCTCTCTTAGGAATCGCAATCAGTATCCGGAAATCTCAGCTGCAACCAAACCAGTTCAGGTTATAGATTTTATTGGACGCGTTTGGACACAAGGGTATCACAAGCCTTTCCAACGGCAGAGAGGATTACAAATTTAAGACTTCAGGTCAGTCAGATTCTGGCCATCCCGACTCCTTCAGCCCGCTTGATTCTCAGAGAGTTGTGTTCTATGGCAGTCACTATAACTCTTCTACCTACTGCATGCCTAATCATGCTGATCCTGCAGTGGACCTTTGCTGTCATTTTGGACTTTTTGGCATCCCTCTTCCACAGATGTGCTAGCTACTCTACTGTCATGGTCCAGCTTGTAGCTATTTCTAATTTTCATTTAGATCTAGACTCTTCCTTCCTGGCATCAAGACTTTGTAAAGCCTTCCTTCAAGGCACCTTTTTGCTTCGTCCACTGATCAAAGACCCTACTCCCCCATGAGATCTGACTGATTTTGCAATTGTTGGTTCATCCTTCCTTTAAACTAGTGGCTACAGTTGATTTAAAATTTCTGTCTTGGAAGATCCTTTTTCTTGTGGCTGTCACCTCCGCAAAAAGTGTATCCAAACTTCAAGCTCTTTCCTCTAAATTCCTTTACTTAATTTTTCACAAAGACAGAAAAACTTTGTGTATGAATCTGCTCTTTTTAATTTAAGGTTGCCAGGAAGGGGGGGACATTAATCAGTCTGTCACTCTTCCTGTCTTTTTCCCTAATTATCAGAATAAAGGAGAGCCCACCCTTCGTCTGGTGGACGTTTATAGGCAGTTATTTTTCTACTTAGAACCATATCCTTCAGGAAATCTGAGCAGTTGTTTGTATCCTTTGCTGAGGGAAAAAAAGGAAACTCCATTTGGAGGTTACTCTGTCTAGATGGTTGAGAAGGCAGTATCTCCTTTGTATGTTCAGCCAGAAACATACCCTTGCCAGGTCCTATTAAAGCTATTGCTACAAGGTCTGTGGCAACTTCTCAAGCCTTTTGGTCCAGGGTCTCAATTGAAGATAGTTGTGCTTGCAGCTACCTGGTCAAATCCTCATGTGTGTCTTCCATTATAAGTTGAATATTATATCCAGAAGCAGAAGTGCCTTTGGCTCTGCCGTACTCTGGAATATTCTTCCATGAGAGCCACCTGGGGTTTTTCGGTAGCTGGGGAATTTGTCCCACAGGTTAATGAAAATGAAGATAGACAACACAGATGGAATGTTATTTTAAGACATAATTTCTTTATCTGATGTTGTTGTCTTCATTTTCTTTAACCATCCCTCCCCCTTTACCCTTCCAGTCTTTGGGAGACGTGGTGGAACTTTCAGTGGGACCTGTGTTCCTTCAGGTTGAGCTCCTGATCTTTTTCTTGTGGTCTTGGATGATTGTCTTTGTCTAGGATAAAAAAAATTTTTTTTGTTTTTTATGCTTGGGGCAAACTCAATCTGAGGTAGTGTGGGGGAGTGGGCATTATGGTTAGAAGGGAGGAGCTCAAGTCTGGAATCTCAAGCTTGGATAGCGGCCGGTCGGTTCTAAGGGTCGGAACCAAGATCCACAGGTTAATGAAAATGAAGAGGGACAACACAGATGGAATGTTATGGTAAGGTATAACTTCTTTTTTTACCTTGAAAATTTCAATTTTTCTGTCAGGAGGTTTACCAACTCACCCAGGCTCCACTACCAGGGTTTCAGGCGCTGTTTTCAGCTTAACCATGTAGCAGTTTTTGTTGTCCTTAGTTCTTCCTTTCCCAGCCACAAGATGAAGAATTTCTTAAGAGCTTTTGAGTATCAAGCCAGCTTCCTCAGTGTCCGTCACCGATAGGTGACTCTTCTGTGGCCAGACTTAGTTTCTTGGACTGTTCATTATTGTCTGTTGGTCCCTGTGGTGTAGCTCTTCAAGAAACCATTTAGGGACTAAGAGTTAGACCCATCCTGTCAAGGAAGATCCACTCTTGGTCTCTGAGGAAAGAGCAGATGAAGTCTTATCGCATAGCTGGGCTAAAGTACTAGATTTCTGGGTTTGTGCCTCTACCATGTGTCGGCCTTTTTCTAAAAAGGGGGAAGTCTCGGTGTTGGATGGGGGGGGGGGGCAGAAAGTTAAGCATGTAACTTCACTTGTTTCTCTCCCTGGTGGACATGGAAGACTTATTAGTATTTGCTAAGGGATTGCTTCAAGTCTTTAATGTTTTAAATCTTGTTTCTTCACTGACCTCAAGTACTCTTTCTGACACTGATTCCCAGCAGAAGAGCAGGGGCTGCAAGGGGAGTGTTTTTTCTTTTTTCAATGAGTTTTTCACAAGCTGAAGAATCTGATTTTAAGGAAAGTGTTTCTTTAATTTTCTCCCCAGAAGCAGTGTTTTTTTGTTTCAGTGGGAACAGAATTAAATCCCTATATGCCAGCAGAAGTATGATTTGTTGCAACTGGATTTTACACAGCTTTAGAGGATGGTTTCTTAGCAGCTTGCACCATGTCGGAGAGTCAACTTCCTGCTCTTCAGAAGTCTGGCAGGCTGTACATTGTACCTCAGATACACAAATACCCATTTTCTACCTCCAAATCCGATCCCATAGTAATTTCCTTACCAAGGTCTTGTACTGCTAAACATATTTTGAATGCTAACCCCATTCTTTCCAGCAAAGATTTGAAAGCTTTTGATAGATTTGGGAAGAAAGTTTATTCTTCTGCTACTTAGCCTGGCAGTTCAAAATTTGGAAAGACATTTCAAAATTTTTATTTTCTTTTCAGAAAATAAGAATAGTTAACCAGTAACCTTTTTTTTCAGAGGTTAAATATTTACATTCCTTAATTGGGTCTGCTTTTCATGTAACCGAGCAGCGTTTTATAGTATTCTTATAATTCTGTATCCAGAGCTGCCACTGCTGGTTCATTTATGAGATTTGCTTGGTTATGATTTATCCCAAATATGTTAAAGCTGAGATTTTAAATTCTCCCCTTGATAAAGATTTTATGTTTGTCCCATCCACTGCGGATCTGATGAAAGAAGGAATTGCGTTCAAGGTGTTTCCCAAATCTTTAATCCTCTTTTAATGTTTAATAATATCCAGTTCAGGGCTCTTCTTCAAAAAGCACAGTAAGCAGTTTCAACAAGGTTGAAACAATTTTAAAAATAAATGGCAAGCTGGCTCAAGGAAGAAAAAGGGAACCTTCTGGTAGCACTTGCCCCTTTAAGCACTCCACCCCACCTACATACACACAACCTGGCAATCCCTTAAATCTATCCTTCTGTGTAGGCCTCTCTCTTCCCTTTTGGTATCAGGTTATCTCAGGCAAATGGCTTCTGAGAATAATCCAGCAGAGCACTTCTGGGGGAATTCCTTCTCATCCAGCAAACCAAACTTTGCTGTTTCTTCTAGATTTGAAGCACATGCTGTACTTGGGGGGGGGGGGTGAAACCACTGTCCACAGATCAGACAGGCAAAGTTTTTTTTTATTCAAAGATCTTTCTGGTGCCAAAGAAAGAGAAAACCTGGAGACAATTTCTAGACCCATTTTTTCTCAAGTCTCTGTCAAGCCCCAAAGTTCAAGATGTTATCTCCTCCAAACCTTGTTACCCTTCATAACCCCTTCAATTTTGTGGTTAATATTAAACTTAAATACTTATCACATACCAATTTACAAATAGTTCAGAGATTTGCTTTTAATGTTTTCTGTGTTCAGCTTATGTTATTAATTCTGTGCTTTACCCTTTAGTCTAAACATCTGCATGAGTTGGTGGTAGCTTAGGTGGATGTAAAGACTCCACAACACCTCTTGGAAAGACTAGAGAAATTCCCCAGTGTCCTGGCTAAACTTCTCCTATTAGTGTAAATATCACCTTTGGTCTCCCCTGAAATGCTGACGCTAACCCCGCAGGGCTAACTAACCTAGTCAGCAAAGAATAAATTTAAAATAAAAATGAAAAATGTGCTGCATAGAAAGTATTCACAAAGTATCCGGCTCCAGTAATTGGTTATTGCAGACTTCAGTGCGTTCACATCTATTCATGTTCGGACTAGTGCCCTCATAAGAGATTATATTCCTGGGTGCCAGCTTGAACACAACGGCCCAGATGGCTTATCTCACACCAGACAAGCAAAGACAACTGACTCAATACTTTCAATTGATGGCAACAAAGACCCAACTCCCTGCAAGAAAAATTCTGCAGGCCTTGGGTTACATGGCATCCTGCATACTACTAATTCCATATGCCAGACTGCATATGAGGAAACTACAATGGTACCTAAAGAATGTATAGTCTCAACACTGTCAAAGTTTGGAAACAGTTATACCACTAATCCCTTGCCTTCAACAGGAGTTTCAGTGGTGGGCTCAAGCTTGTCACCTCAATAAGGGACAGCCTTTTACACAGCCCACAGCCAGGCAAACACTGACAAGAGATGCATCGGATTATGCCTGGGGAGCTCACATGGCAGATAAATGTATTCAGGGCACGTGGACCGCAGAACAAAGGCATCTTCACATCAATCAAAAAGAGATGCTAGCTGTACAAAATGCCCTTATAGCTTTCAAGGACCTGCTGCATCTAGGACAACTACTGATAAAGACAGACAACACCACAGTTATGTGATACATAAGCAAGGGGGCACTCACTCCTACCCCCTATGCAGAGCCATCACCTGGTGGAACACAGCTATAAACCTTCAAGTTCATCTGCAAGCACAATTCCTGCCAGGAGAGAAAAACACACTGGCAGACGACTATTCAAGAACAGAATTCAAGATGCTGACTTTTCACCAGTTGCTTCCTGTGCTAAGCAAAGACACCTGGCTAACAGCACTAAATTTAGAGGAAGCATACCTGCACATCCCAATCAGGGAATCTTGCAGAAGATACCTACACTTCAAAGCAGGCTACACGCACTGTCAGTTCTCTGCACTGCCCTTTGGCTTATCTACTGCGCCTAAAGTGCCTAGCTCCAGTCATTGCATTTTGCAGGCAAAGAAATATTCAAATATACCAATACCTGGATGATTGTCTAATTCAGGCAGAAAACCAGGACATAATTTTGAATCATCTGGCTTTTGTACAGAGGGTGCTAACTTGTCTGGGGTACACCATAAACGAGAAGAAATCACACCTGGTACCCTTCAATAAGTTACATTCCTGGGAGCAAGCTTGAATACAACTTCCCAGATGGCTTTCCTCACACCAGAGAAACAGATTCATTTGGCAACCTACTTCAAACAAGTGGCCACAAAAACCCTGCTATCTGCAAGGCAAATACTACAAGCCTTTGGGGTTCATGGCCTCCTGCATTCTTCTAATTCCATATGCAAGACTGCATATGAGGAAACTACATTGGCATCTAAAAAGCCTGTGGTGTCAACATTCTTAGGATCTAGAAGCAATGATTCCTATCATATCTTGCCTACACCTATAGTTCCTTTGGTGGGCAGAGGCCTGCCTCCAAAACAAGGGATTACCATTCACACTACTCCCTGCCGCCCAAACCCTAACAACAGACGCATCAGACTATGCATGGGGGGCTCACCTGGCAGGGAAGTGCATTCAGGGCAAATGGAACCCAAGTCAAATGCACCTGCATATCAATCAAAAAGAAATGTTAGCCGTATAGAATGCTCTGACAGCCTTCAAGGACCATATTCTTCCTGGACAATTAATGGTACAGACAGACAGCGCCACTGTTATGTGGTACATAAACAAGCAGGGGGATACACATTCTTACCTCCTCTGCAGACTAGCCATGGCATTGTGGAACACAGCTCTGAGCTACCAAGTGCATCTACAAGTTCAAGCTAAATACACTGGCAGACGAACTAAGCAGGAACCTCATGGACCCACACGAGTAGAAACTGGAACCAAGGATGTTCAACATGTTGACAAGCAAATGGGGGAGCCCAGATATAGACCTGTTTGCCTCCTCCCTGAACTATCAATTGGACAAATTTTGCACAAGGACTCCCCACAAACAAGCTTGGAAAGTGGATGCTCTGTCCTTCAGCTGGAGAAACCTATCAGTTTATGCTTTTCCTCCTCTGCTCTCCAAGGTACTACTAAAGATCAAATAAGACAAACCAAGGACGATTTTGATTGCACCAAACTGGCCAGGCCAATACTGGTACCCTCTCTTGCACAGTGTGTCACTGTTGGCCCCTTGGCACCTGCCTCAGACTTGTACCCTATTGTCTCAGCAGGAGTACCAGATTCTGCACCCTCAGCTTCAAACACTGAACCTAACAGCTTGGCTAAATACCTAATCTCTCCTTTACCATCCCTCAGTAAACCAGTGATGGATATCATTTTAGAGGCAAGGAGGCCTAGTACTAGAAAATCCTATGCAGAAAAATGGAAAAGATTCTATGCTTGGAACCAGTCTCAATGGATGAGCACTGCAGTGCCCACTCTATCTCAGATTTTACAATACTTAACTGAGATGCTTCACAAGGGCCTGTCTTTCTCCTCCATCACAATTCACGCCTCAGCCATTTCAGCTCATTATAACACCGAACCTCCCCTCTTCTCACATCCTCTGCTCAAGCAGTTCCTCAGAGGGGCAAAAAATTACGACCACGCAGGAGAGCTCCAACTCCAGCCTGGGACCTAACTTTGTATTGGAGAAATTCGCTCTTCCTCTTTTCGAGCCAGCTGCTACTGCAGACTTAAAATTCCTTTCTTGGAAAACTACTTTCCTTTTAGCAGTCACTTCAGCAAGGAGGGTATCTGAAGTACATTATGGTAGTGGAGCCTTTCATCATTTTTCATGCAGACAGGGTGTCCTTCAGGACCAGTCCCTCCTTCATGCCCAAGGTGGTATCCAGTGTGGACCTTATTCAGTCCATTCATTTGCCAACCTTCTTTCCTAATCCACAGAACAAAGTGGAACGGATACTGCACTCCTTGGATGTGCACAGGTAACTTAGATTCTACTTGGACAGGATTAAACCTCTCAGGAAATCTGAGCAACTGCTAGTGGCATTTGCTGCAGGGGCAGAGGGGAAGGCTATTTCAGAGCAAATAATATCCAAATGGATAGGCCATTGCATTCATTTCTGCTACAAGTACCATGGAAAACCTATCCCACAGAGGATCAGAGGATCAGACCCCACTCAACCAGGGCTGCATCTACCTCTACAGCCTTTCTCAGTGGCGTCCCTACCTGGGACATCCTAGAAGCTGCTACCTGCAGTTCTGTGCATACTTTCACCAAGCATTGCCATCTGCCACTTATCTCTAAATCCAGAGCTGGCTTTGCCACTGCAGTCTTGCAGGGCCTTATAGCTGGTCCTAATGCTATCTAAACTCATCCTCCCATCTTTCGCTTTGGGAATCTACCCAAATGTGATGACTGCAACAGTGAAACATGAACATAGTACAGTTGTGTACACTTACCATAAATGTAGATGTTCGAGTGTATACACTGTTGCAGTCCTGGTTACCCTCCCTCCAGCCCCCTTACTTCTTTTGGCTATACCACTACTCTTTTACTATGCTCAAAAGCATTTTTTTGGTGTATTTGCTTTTTTGTTGGAGGTATAACCTTGTATATTTATAGATTTAATTGCTTCCCATTAGGGGGGCACCTGACATCTGGGGCAAGAAAAACTGATGTAATGGTGTCGGGTGCATGTTTTATACACCCTGACGACCTGACGTCATGGAAGAAGAGACAGCAACCGACACAGGACCCAAGACTTTGTTAATCAGGCCGACTGAGGGCTACTGCAAGCAGATAACCCAAATGTGATGACTGCATTAGTGAATACACTCGAACATCTACATTTATGGTAAGTATACACAACTGTACTGTCTGTTTATTGCTTTCAAAACAGACAGTTAAAGATATTCTGCTACAGAGTTCCTTGCAAACAGGCCTGAAACACAGATGCTTTCTCTCTTCGTGAGTGGGACTGTTCCTGTATGCTTTTCCACCCTTTCCACTGATATCCGTGGTTCTTGTAAAGATCCAGAAGGCCTCCCCAAAGATGGTGGTGATGCCTTTGTGGCCAAGGCAACAGTGTTCCTCTACCCTTTTAGTTTAGCCATTGGCAATTACCAGAAGTTTCCTAAAACACTGGATTCACTCACCCAAGATAAGGGTTGTTTGATACACTTCAACCTGAGAACACTTGAGCCGACTGGCTGGATTATAGTTTTTTGATGCCTTTTAGGCACCTTTTTTTCCCCGACGATGTCAAGCTGAAACTAAATGATGTTGAATCAAAATTGCTAGTAGGACGTCGTGTGTGTGTAATTGGAAAAGATTTTCTAGTTGATTCCATGAGAACTAGGATACTTTTAAGGCCTAGATGCCTCTGCTTCTAGAATATTTGTGAGAGTGCCTGTCCCCCTTTTCTACCTGTCCTAAAGTCAAGCAGTTTTTGAAAAGGGGTTTTAAATGTCCGTCCACCCAGAAAAAAGTGGCTCCTCCTTGGCAGCTTAACTTTGTGCTTGGAAAAACTAGCACTTCTTCCATTTGAGTCAGATCTTCAAACTGATTTGAGGTTCTTAACTTGGAAATCTGTGTTATTCATTATTCTGACTTCTTCAAGAAGAGTATCTAAGGATATAAGCTCATAAGTGAGTCAACCCTACCAAATTTACCTCAAGGATAGGTTTTCTTTGTCAGAGTAAGCTGGGATTTTATGAGTAGGGCAATGGACTTATTTGCATTCCATGATACAATAGTAAGGTTAATTAAGAGACTGTATGAAGCATCTGAGGTAATAATTAAAGTGAAAGGGCTCTTTTACGGTAAGTTGTATGGTAATGACAGACAGGGCTGTCCTCTTTCCCCTTTTGTGTTTGCCTTTTATTTACAGTCATTTGCAAAGAAAATAAGGGCTAGAGAAATGCAGGAATATAATTGGTATGATCACAGTATTATTTTGTACCTAAAAAAATCCAGAAAAGGACCTCTTTGTTTTTAATTTAATATCCATTTAGTACAGTGGTACCAGTGCAGCTGATAGAAAAAAACTGGCACATATAGGAATCGGCAAACATCTCTAACTGGATCCTGGACTTTACTGATTGAGAGACCACAGAGGGTGTGTTCAGGTAAGAACACATCATGCATCACGATTAACACCCGAGTTCCACAGAGATGTGTTCTCAGCCCACTGTTATTTACCATCCTAACCAATGACTGCTATGCTAAGCACAAGTCCAGCCATATCATCAAGTTTGCTGATGACACCACAGTTGTGGGTCTCATCACAAAGGAGGATGAAAGGGCGTACAGAGAGTGGGTGGCATCTTTTATCAGTTGGTGCAAGGGGAACAACCTTGACCTGAATGTAAGCAAGACCAAAGAGATTATCATTGACTTCAGGAAAAGAACAAACCACCCAGTGATCAGTATCAAGGTGAGAGTGTGTAGATGGTTAAGAGTACGAAATTCCTGGGTGTTTTCATATCAGAGGATCTCTCATGGTTGGGAAACACCAGCCAGCTGGTCAAGAATGTGCATGAACGCCTCCACTTTTTAAGAAGGCTGAGAAAAGCTAAGCTTCCTCCTCGTATTCTCTCCATTTTGTATAGAGGTGTAGTAGAGGGCATCCTCACCTACAATTTCAGTGTGGTTTGGAAGCTGCACAGTTACAGAAAGAAAGGCGCTACCAACAGTGGTGAGGGTTGCAGAGTAGGTGACAGGTTCCAGTCTTCCATCGATACATTTTTATTCTGCAAGAAACATCTGAAAGGCCACAAAAATAATACAAGACAACACACATCCTGCACATGAACTGTTTAAGCATCTGGCATCGGGCAGGAGATATTGCAGCATCTGCTGCAGGACTACAAGATTCAGTAACAGTTTCTACCCTGCAGTGATTAGACTTCTGAACTCATGCACTAGTGCCAGGGGTCTGGACACATAAGTCATTTTTTTTTTATTTGTGCAGTATATACTTGCATATATTCCAAGTAAGTGCAATATTGTATTTATTATATCCATAATCAGTATTATTTAACTCACTCAAGTGCAAAATTGGACAAATAATTTAGGCATTTCATCTGTAGTGTGTTTTGTATTACTTTAAACAGGGTAGTTAATTTAATTCACGGGAGGGTATTCTTTTCGTATATGAGTGTTGGTAAATGTCTCTGCTCTTTCTTGCGTATTGGGAGTAGTTTTGTATTTGTTAGTTATGTTTATTTCTCTACTGGTACTCAGGAACATCCTTCCATAGTGCCTCCCAAGACATGAAGTAGCTAGGGACTCTGTCCCATTAGTAAGGAATGAATGAAGATTAACAACATCAGGTAAAGAAGTTATGTTCGTAACGTAACATTTTATCTGTGTTGTTTATCATCATTTATTCATTGCGTCCCTTCCCCCTCCAAAAGGCTACTGGAGGGTTCGGATTTGGTCCTAATCCTGTATTAGGGAATTTGCTCAGAAAAAGCCTCCACCTTCTTTCTTACTGACAAACTCGATCTGAGGTAACAGGGAGAGAGGCACTATGGGTAAGCTTAGCTTGAGAGTTTTTTTGGCTGGCACGAGCTTGTTATAACGGCCGACTCAGTTCCGAGGACGGAACCGACACCCATCAGTAATGAATGAATGAAGATCAACAGCACAGGTGGAACGTTATGGTAAGAAAACTTCTTTATTCTAGATAGTTTCATACTGATTCCTTCCGCTATTCTTGCCATAACAAGTCTTTTCCAGGCAGGGTTAGAGCTCACACTATATGGGCTTTGGTTTCTTCTCTGTCCTTCGTAAAGTGATGTACTAGAAATATTCTAAAGGCAATAATTTGTTCCGCTGTACATACTTCTAACATTATTGCAAATTAGATTCCTTTTCCAGGTCCAAAACTGCTTTTGCTAGGACCATTTTCCTGGGACTTCCTGGATTCTTTCATTTGAAGCTGTGGCAGTCTACCCAAATAGCTTAGGCTCCTGCAGTAGTGATCTAATTTGGAACAAAAGTAGTGTTTTCTGGATTATTCAAGTACAAATGGTTTTATTTGCAGATTATGTTAACCTTTCTTGATTGACATACCATTTATACCAATGGCTGTAAATATAAAGCAGCTACCAAAGGGGAAAGTGGCCACCACTGCCTTGTTTGTCTGTTCAAATAAAGCTTGTCAGATAGGAACCCTCCCACTTTAAGTCTTGCCTTCATCCGTTCACATATCCTACTAATTAATCCTATTATTCTGTGAGAGAATGCAGTTGTAACCATTGCCCTACTCATAAAGTCCGAGATTATTCTGCAGAGTACAGTCTCTGCATCAAGACCCACTAATGTTAGTGACATTCTGCTTCCCTCTGGGTCATCATTGTTCTGTTAGTGATGTTCATCGTGCATACAGCTGCAGTCATAACAGATGGGTTTTCCTGCCGTCAGGCGGGTCCTCGGTCGGCCGAATTCCAAAGTCTAGGTCTGGCGTCAGATGTCGTCGCTTCTTCCCTGACGTCAGTGCGACAGGGGTATAAAAGAACCAGCCGACGCCATTTTCTTCAGTCTTTCTTGCCGCGCAGTGCCCGAAGCAGAAGCCGTTCGCAAGTGCCGGTCGGCCAGCTCCTGAGATTACGAATATTTTTCAACCGAAGTCTTCTTGAAAGCTAAGTACCCCGTTGGGGAAACTTTTCTTGCCTCAGACCGATGTCAGACAAAGGTAATAATTGCATTTCAAGTGGGAAGGAAATACCACATAAGGATTTTCATTCCCTCTGCATTCCTTGCTTAGGCCCAGACCACGACGTCTTGGCCTGTCGTTTTTGTGCTACATTCAACAGACGCACTATTAAGCGTCGGGCGGAGTTCGCCCAACACTATTTTGGCAAAAAGGGCCCCATGCCTAAAAAGCAGATGCTCAAAATGGCTGAGGATTTGATTACTCTTATCAGGGGTTCTCAACTCCCCCCGGACAAAAGGCCCAGAGTGGAGGAAGAATCCCCTTCCTCAGACCAGGCCTCCATTATTTCAGAACATTCTGAAGACCAGGAACATTCATACTCCCCTTTTGAAGATTCTGATGCAGAGGAGTCCATTCCCTCTGTCTCATCCCCTGAGGATTACTCTTTTGGGGAAACCTTACATAACTTGAAGGAATACTTCCACTGGGAAGGCCAAGAGTACTCAGACTCCAAGAAAAGGCTTAGGGATTTCCTCTTGCTCCCTCAGCACAGGCCTCTGGCTATACCTCCTTAGACATGCTAGATGGTGTGTATTCGGAGGCCTGCCTCAATCCAGATTCTTTACCTCCAGCTCCAGTCAAGCCTGACAGGTATTACCGGGTTCCTGATTCACACCAATTCCTATACAAAAGCCATGCGGCTGACCCAGAAACTATTTCACAGGGTCACAAGGGAATTAAGGCCTCCACTGCTAAAAATCCATTACCTTCAGAGAGAGATTCCAGAGCTTTAGAAAGGTGGGGGAAAAAGGTATACACCTCGGCCACCTTAACCATGAGGGCATTAAACTGTCAGTTCCATATGTTAAAGTACCAGCAGTTTCTGTTATCACAGTTGAAAAGCAAAATGTCACAACCTGAACAACCAGACTTGAAGGAGTTGCAGGATTTGTTACATAGTGCAGAGCAAGTGGGAAAGCATACCTTGCAATGTGGTTTTGATGCTTTAGAGGCCTCATGTAGAGCTGCTGTTACAGGATCAGTCATACGTAGACATGCTTGGCTCAAAGAGCAAACCTTACCGGATCATGTCAAAGCTAAATTACTAGATGCACCTCTTCAAAAAGATGTATTGTTTGGTGTTAAAGCTGAGGAGGTATTAAAGAAAATGGAGGAAAAGGCAAAATCAATGCAAACAGTGAAAGATTTCCTACAGGTACAACCTCCACGTTTCAGTAGAAATTGGCCTTCAAAAAATTGGTCCTTTCCAGCCACGGACAGACCCAAAAGAGGTAGATACAGGCGCCCGAGGGGTAGAAGGCAATCTCAAGGATCGTTTAGATGCAGACAATGGCAAGCACCTACACAAAGAGGTGGTGAGGATAGTTCACAGCCATTCAGAAAGCAGAAAAAATGACTTTCCCCTTTGCATGCCAAGCAAGGCTCAAATGGCAGCACCTTTAGGCGGAAAACTGGCATTATTTTCGAAAAATTGGCATATTGTCACAAAAGACAAATGGATCCTGGACATTATAGACAGAGGCTACAGATTCCACTTTTACACCCTTCCAAAAATGAGAGGCATGCCAAACCTGCCACACAATCAAAGGGCAGAGGCACAAAAACAAATTTCAGATCTCATGGACATGAAAGCTATTCAAGAGGTACCTGCACAAGAACAGGGTCAAGGTTTTTATTCCAGACTATTCCTGGTACCAAGGAAGGGCAAAGATTGGAGACCTGTTTTGGACCTATCCATCCTAAACACATTTTTACTTGTGCCAAAATTCAAGATGCTCACATTACAGCAGCTTCTTCCCATGCTGGGCAAGGAGTCTTGGCTGGTAACATTGGACCTCAAGGAGGCATACCTGCATGTCCCAATCAGACAAGATTGCAGAATATACCTCAGATTTCTTGCAGGTTCAACACATTATCAATTCTCTGCATTGCCCTTTGGCTTATCTACTGCACCCAGAGTGTTCACGAAATGCCTGGCATCAGTAATTGCCTACTGCAGACTTCAAGGGATACAAATATACCTATATTTGGACGACTGCCTGATCCAAGCGGGACAGCAAGCACATACTTCTGAAACATCTGGCGTTTGTAATAATGTTGTTGAATTCTCTGGGATACACAGTCCACAAAAAGAAATCAAGGCTAATACCCTCTCAAACAATAATTTTCCTGGGTGCCAGTTTGAATACAAATACCCAGATGGCCTACCTCACGCCAGAGAAACAAGGGCAACTAATTCAATACTTCAGAAAACTGGCAACTTTCACCAGGCTGACTGCAAGGAAAATCCTGCAGGCTCTGGGATTCATGGCATCTTGCATCCTGCTAATCCCATGTGCAAAGCTGCATATGAGGAAACTTCAATGGTACCTAAAAAACCTATGGTCTCAACACAGCCACAGTTTGGAAACAATAATACTACTGATTCCATGTCTTCAAAAGGAATTTCTGTGGTGGGCTCAGGCTTGCCAAAGAAACACAGGTCTCCCATTCTGCAAGCCTCAAGCAAATCAAGTCATCACAACAGACGCCACGGACTACGCCTGGGGGGCGCACATGACAGATCGGTGCATTCAGGGCAAATGGTCCCAAAAAGAAAAGCACCTACACATCAATCAAAAGGAAATGCTAGCAGTAATAAATGCTATTATAGCTTTCAAAGACCTACTGCATCCAGGCCAGCTATTGATAAGGACAGACAACACCACAGTAATGTGGTACATAAACAAACTGGGAGGAACCCATTCATACCCCCTATGCAGGCTAGCCATGTCTCTTTGGAACATGGCTCTGGAATTACAAATCCAACTTCAAGCACAGTACCTGCCAGGCAAGGAAAACATGCTGGCAGACAACCTAAGCAGAAATATGACAGATCCACACGAATGGAAGTTGCATCCTCAAGTTTTTACAAAGATAATTCAAGCATGGGGAAGGCCAGACATAGATCTCTTTGCCTCCCACAGAAATCACCAGTTGGCAAAATTGTGCTCAAGGACCTTTCATCCACAGGCCTGGAAAGTGGACGCACTCTCTTTCAGTTGGACAACAATGACAGTTTATGCCTTTCCACCTCTTCCTCTGCTGCCCAAAGTTCTATTAAAAACCAGAGCAGACAGACCAAGGATGATTCTCATTGCTCCAGACTGGCCAAGACAACACTGGTACCCACTCCTGTGGAGCCTGACGCATTCCCCACCATGGATCCTGCCTCTAATGCCTCTTCTACTGACTCAGCACAACTTCAAAACTCTTCACAGTCAGCTGAAAACACTCAATCTAGCCGCATGGAAGATTCCTTAAATTCACAACAGACCCTACCCTCCAAGGAGATGCAGGATGTCATTTTGGAGGCCAGAAGGCCTTCTACTAGAAAAGCCTACTCCGCAAAATGGAAACGGTTTTGTGCCTGGAATGAGAAAAGGGGTCAGAATCCTGGAATACTGGATTTACCTCAAATATTACAGTACCTAGCTGAGATGCCAAGCAGTGGACTTTCATTTTCCTCCATCAAAATCCATGCCTCAGCCATTTCTGCAGAATACAACACTGATCCTCCTTTATTCTCTCACCCCCTCTTAAGACAGTTCCTCAGAGGGGCTAAGAATATAAAACCCCCAAGGAAACAACCAGTACCTGTTAAAACGAAATAATAGGCTCACGGATGTCACTCAGAAAAGATTTATTAACCACAAACAAAATAAAATAAATTAATTCAGCGAAAATAATTAAGTATAGTACTTAGCGCTTTCACCCTGTATAACAAAAGGGCATCTTCAGAGTACAAATACAAATTAGAACGTACTGCATTTAAATAAAAGCCAGTAACCAAAGTCATCTCTGATTGGTTATACAATTAACAAGGAACCATCAGTAATTTAAAAAATATGCACCTAATTTCAATATGCATCACAATAATTGTATATAAAACAATGTCAACTAATGTAAACATTTTGTCTGATTGTCATAACATGTATTACCTCACTACACCTAAAGTAATCACTCAACCTATAAAAATAATAATAATGATAATGACATTAAAATTCAATAAGGCATACTTGTAAATATATACATGAATATAAACAGAATAGAACAGACTAAGAGGTTTCACCATTCATTAGTACTATAAAAAATTAAAACCCATAAATATATATATAAATATATATTTCTAAAACAGAGATGTATTTATAATAAACTAAATAGCACTTTCTATAGGCTTGTCTTCAATAACCCTAATTCATGTAAATATTACAGAATTAATAAATATATATGTATATAAATATATAAATAAATAAATACAAATGTAAATATGAACTATTGTAATAAATATCACTTATATAAAAACTAATAATTAGTGTAAAAATATTTATAAAAACCTTAGTGTTGTTGGGATGTGTTATACAACTTTGTATTGTATTAAATAACTTGAGATTTTAATTTTAAAATACTAGATATAGAGATGTGATCATTAATACCTGGAAATGAGCCTGCATTTAGTCTCAACTGCCAAATACATTCTCTGGCTTCCAATAAAACATTAAAGTCACCTCCTTTGTGAGTTTCTGCGGAAATTCTATCTACCCTACAATGAACAATCACAAGGTATTGTCAAAATATTGAAAGACTGTTGGATTAGTGTTTTTAACAATAAGGAAGAGTTTTACCTTACGATAGGATCTGTTCCTAGGATTAGTTTTAGCCGGGGCATGAATTTAAAACAGTACATGGAACACAATAGTAGTGACAACACATTTAATATGTCTAAAATGAACAAATGTGGGTTTTGTAAATGTTGCAAGTTTATAAATGATGGACCATATGTTATGGTTCATAGATATATAAAATCCATTAGATGTGCAGGACACTGTAACTGCAACACAAAAATGGTGATTTATTTAGCTTCATGTACATCATGCCCAGCATTCTATGTGGGCAAAACTAAAAGGAAATTAAAGGAGCGTGTAATGGAACACAATAGAGACATTAAAAACAAAAGAATTGTGAATTCCTTATATGTTCATAGTACTAAATGTCACAACTTCAAGAGATTCATATTCTTTGTCATAGATAGAATTTAATTCTGTAATATTTACATGAATTAGGGTTATTGAAGACAAGCCTATAGAAAGTGCTATTTAGTTTATTATAAATACATCTCTGAATTAGAAATATATATTTATATATATATTTATGGGTTTTAATTTTTCATAGTACTAATGAATGGTGAAACCTCTTAGTCTGTTCTATTCTCTATTCTGTTTATATTCATGTATATATTTACAAGTATGCCTTATTGAATTTTAATGTCATTATCATTATTATTATTTTTATAGGTTGAGTGATTACTTTAGGTGTAGTGAGGTAATACATGTTATGACAATCAGACAAAAATGTTTACATTAGTTGACATTGTTTTATATACAATTATTGTGATGCATATTGAAATTAGGTATATATTTTTTAAATTACTGATGGTTCCTTGTTAATTGTATAACCAATCAGAGATTACTTTGGTTACTGGCTTTTATTTAAATGCAGTACATTCTAATTTGTATTTGTACTCTGAAGATGCCCTTTTGTTATACAGGGTGAAAGCGCTAAGTACTATACTTAATTATTTTCGCTGAATTAATTTATTTTATTTTGTTTGTGGTTAATAAATCTTTTCTGAGTGACATCCGTGAGCCTATTATTTCGTTTTAACAGTTTGCTCAAACAACCAGTACCTGCTTGGGACCTCAATTTCATTCTAGAAAAACTGACCTTGCCTCTTTTTGAGCCAGCTGCTTCAACAGAACTGCAATATTTGTCCTGGAAAACAGCCTTCCTTCTGGCTATCACCTCATCTCGCAGGGTTTCGGAACTACACGCCCTCGTGGCTGTGCAGCCTTTCATCATTTTCCATCAGGACAGAGTTTCCTTACGAACCAATCCTTCCTTTATGCCAAAGGTAGTATCCAGGGTAGCCTTGAATCAGGCTATCCACTTACCTACCTTTTACCCTAATCCTCAAAACAAAGGGGAGAGACTACTACATTCCTTGGACATTCACAGACAGCTACGTTATTATTTGGACAGAACAAAGCCTTTCAGAAAATCAGAGCAACTCTTTGTGTCCTATGCTACAGGAGCTCAAGGGAAGCCTATTTTCAAACAGACAATCTCAAAATGGATAGCCCACTGCATATGCTTTTGTTACTCTCTTCATGGTAAAACTGTACCTGCAGGCATCAGATCTCACTCCACAAGGGCCACAGCTACCTCTGCAGCTTTCCTCAGGGGGGTTCCTACCAAAGATATTTTGGAAGCAGCCACTTGGAGTTCTGTACATACTTTTTCCAAGCACTATCGCCTACCATTATACTCCAAATCTAGAGCAGGCTTTGCCACTGCAGTCTTGCAGGGCATCCTGGCTCCTCCTAGTTCCACCTAGTGCCTACCACCCCTTTTTTAGCTTTGGGATTCTACCCATCTGTTATGACTGCAGCTGTGTATGCACGATGAACATAGTACAGATGTTCATCGTGCATACAGCTGCAGTAATCACAGATGGGTTTTCAGCCGTCAGGCGGTCCCTCGGTCGGCCGAATTCCAAAGTCTTGGTCCGCTGTCGGTTGTCGTCGCTTACTCTTCTGACGTCAGTAAGGCCAGAGTATATAAGACACAGCCGACGCCATGTTCTTCTGTCTTTTTTGCCGTGCGGTACCCGAAGCAGAAGCAGTTCGCAAGTGCCGGTCGGCCAGCTCCTGAATTACGAAAAAAATTGGAACTGAAGTCTTCTTTAAAGCTAAGTACCCCATTGGGGAAACTTTTCTTGCCTCAGACCGATGTCAGAAAAAGTTAATAATTGTATTTCTTGTGGGAAGCAAATACCGCATAAGGATTTCCATTCCCGTTGCATACCTTGTTTGGGCCCAGACCACGACGTCTCGGGCTGTCACTTTTGCGCTACCTTCAATAAACGCACTATCAAGCGTCGGGCGGAGTTCGCCCAACACTACTTTGGTAAAGCTTTTGATTATAAGATGTCGTCGGACACTCCGACTACCGTTTTGTCCAAAAAACGCAAGGAAAAGGACCGACAAGCGAGACCCGGTCCCGCCGACACCACGCCAAAACAGGCTACACGTGGTCCGGTTCTCAGCGAGATGCCTTTGCAGTCCCTGACTACCGACGACACTCCTTTGGCGGTGTTCTCTGTACCCAAGACCGCTGGGTCCTCGGCCCTTTCCCAGACTACAACCGAAGCCCCTGCTAATGTCGAGCCTACTAATGTGGACAGGTCCACCTCCACCCATGGTGTATTTAGGCCCTCATCTTCTTTTTCAATAAAGGCTTTTACTAAATCCAAAGCAGCCAGGCATCCCACGAGGCCTGTTGCACAGGGCCCATCTCCTGGACCCATGCCTAAGAAACAGATGCTTAAAATGGCTGAGGATTTAATTACTCTTATCAGAGGTTCTCAGCCCCCTCCTGACAAGAGACCCAGAGTGGAGGAAGAATCTCCCACTTCTGATCAGGGATCCATTTTATCAGAACATTCTGATGCAGAGGAACACTCTTACTCCCCTTTTGAGGATTCGGATGCAGAACAGTCCATTCCTTCTGTATCCCTCCTGAGGATTTTTCTTTGGGGAAACCTTGCACACTTTGAGGGAACACTTCCATTGGGAAGGCCAAGACTTTTCAGATTCCAAGAAAAGACTTAGGGAATTTCTTTGGTTACCTCAACACAGACCTCTGGCTATACCCCGTTTTGGATGTACTGGATGATGTCTATTCGGAGGCTTGCCTTAACCCTGATTCTCTGCCTCCTGCACCAGTAAAACCTGATAGGTATTACAGAGTACCCAGCTCTCACCAATTTCTCTACAAAGGCCATAATGCTGACCCTGAAACCATTTCACAAGGCCCCAAGGGATTAAAGGCCTCCACTGCCAAGAATCCACTCCCTGCAGAAAGGGAATCCAGATCTCTAGAAAGGTGGGGTAAAAAGGTATATACCTCGGCCACCCTAGCCATGAGGGCCTTAAACTGTCAGTTTCATCATATGATTAAATATCAACAGTACCTGTTATCACAATTAAGGAACAAAATGTCTCAACCTGAACAACCAGATTTAAAAGTTACAGGATATGATGCATAGTGCGGAGCAAGTGGGTAAACACACCTTACAATGTGGTTATGATGCCCTAGAGGCTTCCAGTAGAGCGGCTGCCACAGGATCAGTCATTCGCAGGCATGCCTGGCTTAGGGAACAAAATTTTCCTGATCATGTGAAAGCTAAACTTCTTGATGCTCCTTTACAAAAGGATGTATTATTTGGTACTAATGCTGAGGACATACTACGGAAAATGGATGAAAAAGCCAAATCTATGCAAACTGTCAAGGCTTTCTTACAGGTCCAACCACCACGTTTTAGCAGAAATTGGCCTTCAAAAAACTGGTCCTTTCCAGCCACTGACAAACCCCAAAGAGGTAGATACAGACGCACAAGGGGCAGAGGGCAATCACAAGGATCATATAGAGGCAGACAATGGCAATCTCCAGCACCAAGAGGTGGTGAAGACAGTGCACAACAATACAGGAAGCAAACCCAATGACTCCCTCATTTCCATGCCAAGCAAGTCTCAGCTGACAGCACCTTTGGGAGGGAAACTAGCATTATTTGCAAGCAATTGGAATATTGTCACAACAGACAAATGGATACTGGACATTATAAACAGAGGCTACAAATTTCATTTTCACACTCTTCCAAAAATGAGAGGCATGCCAAACCTGCCACAGAATCAAAGGGCAGAGGTACAACTACAAATTTCAAAGCTCATAAGCATGAGAGCTATTCAAGAGGTACCTACTCACGAACAAGGTCAAGGTTTTTATTCAAGACTTTTTCTGGTACCAAGAAAAGGAACCGACTGGAGACCCATTTTGGACTTATCCATCCTAAACACATTCCTACTCGTGCCAAAATTCAAGATGCTCACATTACAGCAACTTCTTCCCATGCTGGGCAAGGAGTTTTGGCTGGTAACATTGGACCTCAAGGAGGCATACCTGCATGTCCCAATCAGACAAAGCTGCAGAAGATACCTCAGATTTCTTGCAGGTTCAATCCACTATCAATTCTCTGCATTGCCCTTTGGCTTATCTACTGCCCAGAGTATTCACAAAGTGCCTGGCATCAGTGATTGCCTACTGCAGACTTCAAGGGATACAAATTTACCCTTATCTGGACGACTGCCTGATCCAAGCGGACAGCAAACGCATACTACTGGAACATCTGGCATATGTGACACGGTTACTGCTTTCTCTGGGATATACCATCAACAAGGAGAAATCAAGACTAACGCCATCTCAGAAAATAACCTTCCTGGGTGCCAACTTGGACACAAACACCCAGATGGCATATCTCACGCCAGAAAAACAAGGGCAACTATCTCACTACTTCAAAACACTAGCAAAAAGTACCAGGCTTACTGCAAGGAAAATCCTGCAGGCTCTGGGATTCATGGCATCTTGCATTCTTCTAATCCCATGTGCAAAGCTGCATATGAGGAAACTTCAGTGGTACCTAAAAATTCTATGGTCTCAACACAGTCACAGTTTGGAAGCAGTTATACCAATAATTCCATGTTTGCAAAAGGAATTTCTATGGTGGGCCCAAGCATGTCAAGTAAACACAGGCCTTCCATTCTGCAAGCCTCAAGCAAAACAAGTCATAACCACAGACGCCTCAGATTACGCCTGGGGGGTGCACATGAAGGACAGGTGCATTCAGGGCAGATGGTACCAAAAGGAAAAGCACCTTCACATCAATCAAAAAGAAATGCTAGCAGTAATAAATGCAATTACAGCTTTCAAGGACTTCCTGCATCCAGGACAATTACAGATAAGAACAGACAACACCACAGTAATGTGGTACATAAACAAACAAGGAGGAACACATTCATACCCCTTGTGCAGACTAGCCATGACTCTTTGGAACTTGGCTCTGGAGAGACAAATCGAACTTCAAGCACAGTACTTGCCAGGACTGAAAAACACACTGGCAGACACTCTAAGCAGAAATATGACAGATCCACACGAATGGAAGTTACATCCTCAGGTGTTTACAGAGATAATCCAAGCGTGGGGGAGGCCAGACATAGATCTTTTTGCCTCCCACAGGAACCATCAACTGAAAAAGTTTTGTTCAAGGACCTTTCATCCAAAGGCCTGGAAAGTGGACGCCCTTTCATTCAGTTGGACAAGTTTATGCATTCCCACCTCTGCCCCTTCTGCCCAAGGTGCTTTTGAAAGCAAGAACAGACAAACCGAGGATGATACTGATTGCTCCAGATTGGCCAAGGCAACACTGGTATCCACTTCTGAGGAGCCTAACACATACTCCTCCCTGGTCCCTGCCTCTAATGCCTCTCCTACTGACTCAGAACAGCTACAAAACTCTTCACAGTCAGCTGAAAACACTCAATCTCGCTGCATGGAAAATTCCTTGACACCACAACAGTCCCTACTCTCCAAGGAGGTGCAGGATGTCATTTTGGAGGCCAGAAGACCATCTACTAGAAAAGCTTACTCTGCAAAATGGAAGCGGTTTTGCTGTTGGAATGAGAAAAGAGGCCAGGACCCTAGAAAATTGAACTTGCCTCAGGTTTTACAGTACCTAGCTGAACTGCTGAACAGTGGACTTTCATTTTCTTCCATAAAAATACATGCCTCAGCCATTTCTGCAGAATTCAACACGGATCCTCCTTTATTCTCTCACCCACTCTTACGACAGTTCCTCAGAGTGGCTAAGAATATAAGACCTCCAAGGAAGCAACCAATACCAGCCTGGGACCTTAATTACATACTAGAAAAATTAACATTGCCTCCCTTTGAACCTGCTGCCTCAACAGATCTGCAACATTTGTCCTGGAAAACAGCTTTCCTTCTGGCCATCACTTCAGCTCGTAGGGTTTCTGAACTACAGGCCCTCATGGCGGTGCAGCCCTTCCTCATCTTCCATCAGGACAGGGTTTCCCTTCATACCAACCCATCTTTTATGCCAAAAGTGGTATCCAGGGTAGCCTTAAATCAAGCCATACACCTACCTACCTTTTATCCTAACCCTCAAAACAAAGGGGAGAGGCTGCTTCACACTTTAGACATCCATAGGCAGCTACGTTATTATTTGGACAGAACGAAGTCCTTCAGGAAATCAGAACAACTTTTTGTGTCCTATGCCGTAGGGGCTCAAGGGAAACCAGTTACCAAACAGACCATTTCCAAGTGGATTGGCCACTGCATACGGTGTTGTTATTCCTATCATGGGAAATCTGTCCCTACTGGTATCAGAACTCACTCCACCAGGGCCACAGCCACCTCTACAGCCTTCCTCAGAGGCGTTCCTACTAAGGATATTTTGGAGGCAGCCACTTGGAGTTCTGTACATACCTTCACAAAACACTACCACCTACCCATATATTCCAGAACAAGAGCAGGCTTTGCCACTGCTGTTTTGCAGGGCATTCTGGCTCAACCCAGTTCCTCATAGTACCTACCACCCTATGCATAGCTTTGGGACTCTACCCATCTGTGATTACTGCAGCTGTATGCACGATGAACATAGTACAGTTTTGTACCTACCATAAATGTAGATGTTCGAGTGCTAATACAGCTGCAGTACAGGTTTCCCTCCCTCCTTCCCCACTTGGTAAAGGCATGGGGCCTAACAACCTCTTCATACCACCTGACTGGGTTATCCTGCTATGTTTTATTTGCTTGCTTACACTGATTTTGCATTACATTACATTGCTTGCATATGTAGATAAGCCTTATTTATGTATTGCCTTCCTTTTGGGGGCACCTGACATCTGGGGCAAGAAAGACTGAAGAACATGGCGTCGGCTGTGTCTTGTATACTCTGGCCTTACTGACGTCAGAAGAGTAAGCGACGACCAAGACTTTGGAATTCGGCCGACCGAGGGACCGCCTGATGGCTGAAAACCCATCTGTGATTACTGCAGCTGTATTAGCACTCTAACATCTACATTTATGGTAGGTACAAAACTGTACTTTTTGTACCTACCATAAATGTAGATGTTCGAGTGCTAATACAGCTGCAGTCCAGGTTTCCCTCCCTCCTTCCCCTCTTGGGACAGGCCTAATGGCTAACACGTCCTCATACAACCTAATTGGGGTATTCTTTTATGGTGTATTTGCTTGCAGCTACTGTTTTTTGATTATATTGCATTGCATTATTACATAAATTTATGTATTGCCTTCCTTCTGGGGGCACCTGACATCTGGGGCAAGAAAAACTGAAGAAAATGGCGTTGGCTGGTTCTTTTATACCCCTGTCGCACTGACGTCAGGGAAGAAGTGACTACATCCGACGCCAGACCTAGACTTTGGAATTCGGCTGACCGAGGACCCGCCTGACGGCAGGAAAACCCATCTGTTATGACTGCAGCTGTATTAGCACTCTAACATCTACATTTATGGTAGGTACAAAACTGTACTTTTTGTAATATTTGCCTTCCCATTACCAGACCGCAATGGTCCATATCTATTAATCTTGACAACACCTTTTCCATTGTGTTAGGTAGCTTAGTCATAAACACTTATAACTGTGGTTTAAAATTGAAATGGGTATATATGAATCTGGTTCTGAAGGGTCTTTTACCCTCTTTTGGTAATACAGCCACCATAGCTTTCTTCTAGGATGCTGATACCCCCTCCCAAACAAAGCCTTCAGATTTTTATTGATGCCCTTCTATCCCTATGTTGCAGTATTCTAGTTGTGGGATTTCCTACCCTCAGGCGACTCGGCTTTGGCCAAAACAGAGTCCTCTGTGAGAGCTGTGAAAGCATCTTTCCACTTAAGACTACTGGGCCCAAAAACACTTGAACTGTTTTGACAGTTCCCCACTCTCAATGCTTCTCCCTCTTACCAGCATGTTTTCTTTTCTTTGCATAGGAATGTGGAAACCAACAAAGAAACAATTAGAAATATTTATGAAAGACAATTATGCCAAGCTTAGAGAAACAGAAGGCTCAACAATTAATAGCAAAGACAGGGAGCGATGAAGTAAAAATGGTGATGCACAATAAATCAAAAGGAAAGTCTCCATGAACAGATAGTATTCCTGCAGAAGTTTGGAAGTTGGAAGGGAAGAAAAAGAATAGTTGTGTAAAATCTTACCATAACCATAGATGTCCTTCTCTTTCATGTTGCAGTATTCTAGTTGTGGGATTTCCTGCCTTCAGGAGACTCGTACGCCGGCTCCTATACAAAAGCTTCAACTTGGCTGGTGAAGTGTGTGTGGGACGTCAGACTTAAGGCCATAAACCAGGGGCCTTAAATGTGACTTCTGCACGCACAATCCTCAGAACTTTTCAGCCTCAGCCGACCTTTACATCGTACGATCGCTCCTTTACAGACATCTCATCGATAAAGCTAAGTAACCCGTTAGGTTTCTATTTTTCTTGTTTTGCTGATTGTTAGTGCATAGGCTTGGTTGTTGTAGCCTTTAGCTGATCTCAGGTAAAAAGGGAAAGTGCCAATGCGGGCGCCAGATAACCCATAAAGACACCCATGATAGGTGTGTTTTTTTGCTTAGGCCAGGAGCACAAACATTCCTCCTGCTCAGTTTGTCAATATTTTGTGCCGAAGACCCTATGCAGCCGTCTGGCCGCTTTAAACCTTTACCTAGAAAACCAGCGCCTAAAATGGTTAGCCCTTAGAATGGATCCTGCATCGGAGGCCGAACCTGGACCTTCGTGAAAGAAGGCCAAGATTCCTAGGCCTTACTTGCCTGCTCCTCCGCTTCCCGATGCCCCGCCAACTGCCTATGTAGGAGTTGAGGAGTGGTCGGCGGATCCGTCAACTTCAACGACGACCCTTGAGGAATCCGTTAAACAGCCGACAACTGACACGTCCTCGGAGCTTGCACAGACACCGACTACTGTCGATGTCGAGGGGGAACCAGATGTTCATTGTGTTTCATTGTTGCAGTCATTACTCTTGGGTTATCCTGCTGGCAGGCTACACTCAGTCGGCCAGAATTCCAAAGTCTAGGTTCGGCGTCGGTTGCTATCGCCTCTTCCCTGACGTCAGTGCGCCAGGGGTATAAAAGATGCAGCCGACACCATTTTCTATAGTCTTTCTTGCCACGCAGTGCCCGAAGCAAAAGCAGTTCGCAAGTGCCGGTCGGCCAGCTCCTCCTCAAATCCGAATTTCAGAACCAAAGTCTTCATTAAAGCTAAGTACCCTGGTTGGGGAAACTTTTGTCTTGCTCCAGACCGATGTTAGAAAAAGTTAACAATTGTATTTCTTGTGGGAAGCAAATACCTCATAAGGATTTTCACTCTTACTGAATTCCTTGTCTAGGCCCTGATCACAACGTTGCTAGCTGTCAGTTTTGTGCTAGATTTAACCAACGCACTATTAAGCGTCGGTTCAATTTTGCATTTCATTACTTTGGCCGAAGATTTAATTATATAATGCCGTCGGAACAGCCGACGACTGGAGTTTACAAAAAAAATGCAAGGACAAGGAAAAGGATAGGCATCCGAGGTCCAAAACCGACGACGAGGCCTCCGCTAAGCCAGTCGCCGGTTCTCAGTGAGGTGCTTTTGCAGCCCCTGGCACCCGCTACCTCAGAGCCACAGGCCGTTTCGGACTCCCACGTGGAGCCGACTGGGCCTCTGGATACTCAATGTATTGGACACACGGAAATCTTTCCCTCAGATTGGTCCGGAGCCACTGAGCAGGCATCGGCTTCTGAGGGCGTCTTCAGACCAACACAACTATATGTTAAGCCATCTTCAGCTTCAAAGACAAAGACTAAAGCAGCTCTAACGACAAAGAAACAAGTACAGCATTCTCCTACTCAGACTTCCATGCCTAAAAAACAGATGCTCAAAATAGCCGAAGACCTAATTACTTTGATCAGGGGTTCCCATCCCCCTCCTGATAAGAGGCCTAGGCAAGAGACAAAGTATGATTCTTCTGATCAGGTTTCTATTTCCTCTGATTCCTATTCTGAACAGGATTATTCCATGCTTCCCTATGAGGATTCTGATGCTGAAGAATCCATTCCTTCAGCCTCTCCTCCTGAGGATTATCCCTTTGGGGAAACCCTGCATACCATGAGGGAGCATTTCCACTGGGAGAGCCAAGATTATTCTGAATCTAAGAAAAGGCTCAGACTTTCTGCTACTTCCTCAGCACAGACCCCTTGGTATTCCACCTGTCCTAGACATTGTAGATGTATTTTCAGAGTCCGGCCTGTCCCCTGACTCCTTTACCCCCTGCACCTGCTAAGCCAGACAGATACTACAGGGTCCAGGATTCTTATAAATTCCTATATAAAAACCCCACTGCTGACCCAGAAACTATATCTCCGGGTCCCAAAGGGGTTAAAGCATCCACTGCAAAAAAACCCTGTCCCCTCTGATAGGGATTCTAGGGCTCTAGTCAGATGGGGGAAAACGTTTACACTTCTGCTACCTTGGCTGTAAGGGCTTTGAATTGTCAGTTTCATATGCTTAAATATCAGCAATATTTAATGTCACAGCTTAAACAGAAATTGTTGACAAATACTGAATGTTCAGAGAACAAGGAAATGCAGGATTTATTGCATGCAGCTGAACAAGTGGGAAAGCATACTTTGCAATGTGGTTATGATTCACTGGAGGCCTCTTGCAGGGCCGCCATTACAGGTTCTGTTATTAAGAAGGCATGCTTGGTTAAAGGAACAGAATCTGTCTGGTCATGTTAAAGCAAAATTATTAGATGCTCCATTACAGCATGATACTTTGTTTGGTACTAAAGCAGAAGAGGTGTTGAAAAAAATGGAGGATAAAGCAAAATCCATGCAGACAGTCAAGGATTTCTTACAGGTACAGCCACCCAGATTTAGCAGGAACTGGCCTTCTAAAAATTGGTCCTTTCCAGTGTCAGACAGACCACAGAGGCAGATACAGGCGTCCCTGAGGCAGATCTCAGCCCCAAGGCTCATACAGGCCTAAACAGTGGGGTGCTCCTACCTCCAAAGGCAGAGAAGACAAATCACAACCTTACAGGAAACAGTCCCAATGACTTTCCTCTGACAGATCCAAGCACTTTTCTTTTGGCAGCCCCCTTAGGGGAAAAACTAGCACTTTTTTCATCAAATTGGCAAATGGTTACCCAAGACAAATGGGTCCTGAACATAGTGTCCCAATGCTACAGGTTCCATTTTCACACACTACCAAGGTCAAAAGGTATGCCAGACCTGCCACACAATCAATGGGCAGAGGCACAAAAACAAATTACAGACCTCATGGACATGAGGGCCATTCAGCAAGTACCAGAAAAAGAGCAGGGACAAGGATTTTACTCCAGACTTTTCCTAGTGCCCTGAAAGGACAAACCTGGAGACCAATACTGGACCTGTCTATACTAAATACGTTTCTGGAAGTTCCAAAATTCAAGATGTTGACTCTACAGCAGCTGCTGGGCAAGAAGGCTTGGCTCGTAACTTTGGACCTAAAAGAGGCATACCTGCATGTCCCAATCAGACAATCTTGCAGAAGATACCTCAGATTTATAGCTGGCTCAATTCACTATCAATTCTCTGCACTGCCCTTTGGCTTATCTACTGCGCCCAGGGTATTCACAAAATGCCTGGCACCAGTAATTGTGTTTTGCAGACAAAGAGGAATTCAAATATATCCCTACTTGGATGACTGCCTAATTCAAGCAGAGAACAAAGACATTCTTCTTAAAGCATCTGGCGTTTGTAAAAAGATTACTAATTGGCCTAGGGTACACAGTAAACGAAAATAAATCAAATGTAGTGCCCTCTCAAGAGATAATATTCGTGGGTGCAAGCTTAAATACAACTGCTCAAATGGCTTATCTCACGCCAGACAAACAAAAGCAACTGACTTCTTACTTCAAGAAATTGGCAACAAAAACCCACTTATCTGCAAGGAAAATCCTGCAGGCCTTGGGTTTCATGGCATCCTGCATTCTACTAATTCCATATGCCAGACTGCATATGAGGAAACTACAGTGGTAACTAAAAAGTGTTTGGACTCAGCATTACCACAGCCTGGAGACAGTAATTGCACTCATTCCCTGCCTGCAACAGGAGTTTCGATGGTGGGCAAAGGCCTGTCACCACAACAAGGGTCTGCCATTCGGTTTACCCACAGCCAGACAGACACTGACAATGGATGCATCAGATTATGCCTGGGGGGCCCATATGGCAGGAAAATGTATTCAGGGCACATGGCCTGCAAACCAGATGCATCTTCACATCAATCAAAAAGAAATGCTAGCTGTTCAAAATGCCCTGACAGCTTTCAAGGACCTGCTTCATCCGGGACAGCTACTGATAAAGACAGACAATACTACGGTCATGTGGTACATAAACAAGCAGGGAGGTACACATTCCTACCCCCTCTGCAGACGAGCAATGACCTTATGGGACACAGCATTGACCTATCAAGTTCACTTGCAAGCACAGTTCCTGTCAGGAAAAACAAATACTCTGGCAGACGAACTAAGCAGAAACCTCAGGGATCCCCACAAATGGATACTGGATCCACAAGTCTTCAGCATGACAACAAGGAAATGGGGATGCCCAGACATAGATCTACTTGCCTCCCCTCACAACTGCCAATTGCAGAGATTTTGCACAAGGATTTATCACAAGCAAGCATGGAAAGTGGACGCCCTATCCTTCAGCTGGAAAAATCAAACAGTATATGCCTTTC
Source organism: Protopterus annectens (assembly GCF_019279795.1). NCBI lineage: Eukaryota > Metazoa > Chordata > Ceratodontiformes > Protopteridae > Protopterus > Protopterus annectens. The sequence goes on along the minus strand of NC_056726.1, from coordinate 20,251,224 downwards.
CTCCACTGCCTCTCCTTCCCAGGGTACTCCTAAAGGTCAGACAAGAGAAGCCAAAAATGATACTGATTGCACCAGACTGGCCCTCAACCAATCCTAAAGAGCTTGTCTCAAGGTCCAGCATGGATATTGCTTCAAACTTCTCACTTGCTGACCCAACAAAACAATCGGATTCTGCCCAGCCAACTCAGGATCTTAAATCTGGCAGCATGGCGGATAATGTAGCCATTCAGAACACTCCTCTTTCAAAAGCTGTTATGGATGTTATCTTGGAGGCCAGGAGGCCCAGTACCAGAAAATCTTATGCAGAAAAATGGAAGAGATTATGTGCTTGGAACCAGGAACAAGGCATTGACACGTGTGTACCAAATATCCCTCAGATTTTACAATACCTAAATGGGATGCTGAACAAAGGCCTTTCTTTCTCATCAATTAAGGTTCTTGCCTCTGCCATTTCAGCCTATTACAATACGGAACCACCTATCTTTTCTCATCCTTTAATAAGGCAGTACCTCAGAGGGGCCAAAAACATTAGGCCTTTAAGGAGAGCACCAATTCCGGCCTGGGACATCAATTATGTTTTGGAAAAACTCACACTGCCTCCTTTCGAGCCAGCCTCAACAGCGGATATAAAATTCTTATCCTGGAAAACAGCTCTGCTCCTAGCAATAACCTCTGCAAGACGAGTCTCGGAGTTACAAGCACTCATGGCTGTGGAACTTTTTATCATTTTTCATCCAGACAGGGTTTCTCTGAGGACAAACCCTACATTTATGCCTAAGGTGGTGTCCAGTGTGGCCCTCAACCAAACCATTCACTTGCCTACCTTTTATCTAAATCCACAGAACAAGGGTGAGAAAATTCTGCATTCTTTGGACATGCACAGGCAGTTATGCTTCTACTTGGACAGAACTAAAGCTTTCAGAAAGACTGAGCAACTTTTAGTGTCATATGCTGCAGGATCACAAGGAAAGGCTATCTCAAAACAGACTAGTTCTAAATGGATAGGCCATTGCATCCGTTTCTGCTATTTTCAGCATGGCAAATCAATGCCTAAGGGCATTAGGCCTCATTCTACTAGAGCAGCAGCCTTCCTCAGAGGAGTACCAACCAAAGATATCTTAGAAGCTGCAACTTGGAGTTCAGTGCACACTTTCACAAAGCACTACCACTTACCTCTTTACTCTAAATCCACAGCAGGCTTTGCCACTGCAGTTCTGCAGGGCCTCATAGCCCCTCCTAATCCTATTTAGCCCAGCCACCCATCCTCAGCTTTGGGATTCAACCCAAGAGTAATGACTGCAACAGTGAAACACGATGAACATAGTACAGTTGTGTACCTACCATAAATGTAGATGTTCGAGTGTATTCACTGTTGCAGTCCGGGTTTCCCACCCACCATCCCCCTTTTCTTTGCTGGGACTTATCTGTACTTCTCTATCCTATATATCCTATGTGGTGTATTTGCTTAAAGATGAAGGAAATGTTATTTTTGTGCATGCATATTTATTGGCATATTTTTTCAGCATACCAGTTTGGGGGCACCTGACATCTGGGTCAAGAAAAACTGAAGAAAATGGCGTCATCTGCATCTTTTATACCCCTGGCGCACTGACTTCAGGGAAGAGGCGACAGCAACCAACGCCGGACCTAGACTTTGGAATTCTGGCCAACTGAGAGTAGCCTGCCAGCAGGATAACCCAAGAGTAATGACTGCAACAGTGAGTACACTCGAACATCTACATTTATGGTAGGTACACAACTGTACTTTTCTGTGATACCTCCGACCGGGATCCAGACTTCGGAAATGTTGTCTTCAAAATCTGACGCCTTCCTCCACCCCTTCCAAAAAGAAACAAAAAAAAAAAAAAAACCAAGCATACCTCCTCCTCTTCAGAAAGCATAACCAGATTGGCAGGCTTTCACTTCCTCTCTCATGCAGGCCTTTATGGCCCTTAGGCCTTCAGCCTCAGCCCCCACTACCTTGCCTTTACTAAGCCCTAGGCCTGCTTCTGCCTCTTCCCCTCCCGCCCATGACTTCTCAAGTTAGGGAGGAAGAGCATGATTCTTCCTGTTCTTCCTCAGATGACTCTATTTCATGTACATCTCAGATTGCTTCTCCCCAGGAGTGTTATTCTCCTGCTGAAGAATCTGTGGAAGGGGATTCTCCCCCTGAGGATATTACCTTTGGTGAGACCATCAACATAATGAAAGATGACTTCAAATGAGATACTTCCCAAATGACTGACGCCCAAAAGAGGTACTTTGAGCTGCAGTGGAATCACCCGCCCCCTTCAGCTGTCCCTCTGGTGCTTCCTGCTTACTTGGATGCCTTTAATTCAGCTTCTAAGGCCCTGGACTCCCAGCCTTCGGCCCCCAAGCTCCCTGACAACTTCTATAAAGTGCCAGAGGAGCAAAAATTCCTAGTTAAACCTCCATTGGCCAACCCAGCTGTTATTGTCATTGCTCCTGATAAACAGTCTAGACTGCTGCCTTCTGCCTCCTTCCTACCAACTGATAAAGATAGAAAATATATGGATAGGATGGGAAAGAAGGTATACACATCCTCCACTTTGGCATTCAGGGCCATAAAGTCTCAGACCCACATGACTAAATATGCTCTAGACTTAGTGTCTCAGGCCTCCTCCATGCATGCTGGCTTCTATGCCTGACAGTCCCATTAAGGCTGACATTGACTCCAAACTGTCCTTGGCTCAGCAAGTAGCCAGGCACTCAGATGCAGCTAAGATGCTGCAAAAGCATCTGCCCACTCTGCAGCATCTGCTTCTGTCCTCAGGAGATGCTCCTGGCTGAGACTTCAGAATCTACCTGAAGACTTCCAAGTCCAAAATCTTGGACACCCCCCCCCCCCGGATCACAACTTCCTCTTTGGAAAACAATCTGCAGACCTCTTCAAGAATCTGCAGGAAAAAAAGTAAAGAATTACAGGACATCAAGAATCTACTAGTGTCCCCCATTCCCAAGTATTACAGGAACTACCCTGCTAAAACCACTTTTGTAAGGTGCAGCCCTCCTCAGGCAGCTGCCTCCAGTTCCATATCTAAAAGAGGTGCAAGAACTAGTTCGTCCAGGCCTAATGTACCACCTTCTCAGCCCAGACAGCCCTTTCAGGATAGAGGAGGCTCTGCACGCCTTCCACAATGCCTGCCCCTCTAGCAGTCCATCACCACAGACTGGTGGGTCCTATCCATTATCCAAAAAGGGTACTTCCTATCCTGGAAAGAAAAAGCACTCAGGAAAAGTATTCCTTTTCCCTCAAAAAAAAAACAATTTCATTTCCTACCGCAAATACTAAAGCTAGGCACCATAGAACCTGTCTCCTTAGGACAGGAAGGAAAGGGATTCTAATTTCATTTCTTCCTGGTTCCCAAAAAGGATGGCCTCTGGAGACCCATTTTAGATCTCTCCTTTCTAAATCTACACCTTCAGGTACCCTCCTTCAAAATGCTGTCTCTACCCACTCTGCTGCCTCTTATTCCAGCCAACGCCTTCATGGCCACCCTGGACCTAAAAGAAGCCTACCTTCACATTCCCATCAGGACTTCCCACGGAAAATTTCTGCGTTTTTCTGGACCTTCCTCTCATTTCCAATTTACTGCCTTGCCCTTGGTTTATCCACTGCCCCTCGAGTCTTTACAAAGTGCCTAGCCCCAGCCACTGCCTTCTGCAGAACTCGGGGAATCCAGATTTACTCCTCTCTGGATGACATCCTAATACTAGCAGAATCCAAAGATGACCTCTCAAGGCATCTGCACTTCACCATGTCCCTTCTGCAAAATCTAGGGTTTACCATCAACTGCCCGAAGTCCTCACTGAACCCAGGCCAGGACAAGATTTTCCTTGGCTGCAGAACCACAACGGACAAAATGAAGGTTTTTCTCCAACAGGATAAGGTTCTATCCCTGACTTCTCACTTCCAGGAAACCCTCCACTCCCAAAAGGTGACGTCAAGGCAATTCCTCCATCTCCACCATCCCCATACTACAACTGGCCAGAATGCATGTGCGTAAGCTACAGTGGTACCTCAGAAACATTTGGTCCCAACACCAACATCACTTAGAACAGGATATTCCCCTCCTTCCCTGTCTAAAGAAATAAGCTGGTGGATCTAGCAAGTCCAACTAAACTCTGGACTTCCACTGCAGTCAGCCACCCCAACCCAAACAATGCATACAGATGCCTCAGATTCAGGTTGGGGGCAACTTTGGCATCCTACAGGGTCCAGGAAAAGTGGCACCCTTCTCTACAGGGCAAGCACATCAATGTCAGGGAAATTACAGCAGTCTTCCTAGCTTTAAAGTCCTGTATTCCCCTTCTGGTCCCAGGGATGCTCTGGATAGTGATTGACAACACCACGGTTATGTGGTACCTCAACAAACAGAGAAGAACAAAGGCCTACCAGCTGTGCAGACTGACCCTGCTGATATGGGACCTAGTCTCTCGCCACAACCTGGTCCTGCAGGCAACCTTCATCCCCTCACAGGGCAATAAGCAAGCAGACCTCCTAAGCAGGACTTCCTCTCCACAGCACGAATGGATGCTGGACAGGGGAGTCTTCCTAAACATAGTCCACCGGTGGGGTGCCCCACATATAGACCTGTTTGCCTCCCCCCAGAACAGACAGATGCAGACCTTCTGCTCAAAGACACATTCCCCTCTAGCATGGAGAGTGGACACTTTCAACATTTCTTGGGAGGAGAAGTTTCTTTTTGCCCCCCTCCCCCTTCCCAATGTTTCAGAAAGTCATCCTGAAAATCCAGAAGGACAAACCAAAAATCATGTTAGTGACACCCTACTGGCCAAGGCAGCACTGGTTGCTCCTACTTCTCAATCTAGCCAAGGGCAGTCACTACAAGTTACCATTCAAGGTGGACCTACTGAGACGAGACAAAGGAACTCTCCTTCACCTACACTTACAGATGTTATCTCTGACTCTGTGGGTGATAAACTTTTGATCCCCTTCAGACACCACTATTCAGAGGACGTGCTTTCAGTCCTGAAGGAAGGCAAGGAAGCCTACCTCCAGAAAATCTTACCTAGCTGAGTGGGAAATATTTACAAAGTGGTGTCTGGACAAGGGAAGGGAGCCTTGTTCGGCGGCTGTCCCCCTTGATGTTCATCGTGTTTCACTGTTGCAGTCATTACACTTGGGTTATCCTGCTGGCAGACTACCCGCATTCGGCCTGAATTCCAAAGTCTTGGTCCGTCGTCTGTTGCTGTCGCTTCTTCCCTGACGTCAGTGCACCAGGGGTATAAAAGATGCAGCCGACGCCATTTTCTTCAGTCTTTCTTGCCGCGCGGTGCCCGAAGCAAAAGCAATTCGCAAGTGCCAGTCGGCCGACTCCTGAGATTTTCGAAATTGAATTTCAGATCTGAAGTCTTCAATGAAGCTAAGTACCCCATTGGGGAAACTTTTTTCTTGCTCCAGACCGATGTCAGAAAAAGTTAACAATTATATTTCTTGTGGGAAGCAAATACCTCATAAGGATTTTCACTCTTACTATATTCCTTGCCTAGGCCCTGACCACGACATTGCTAGTTGTCAGTTTTGTGCTAGATTTAACCAATGCACAATTAAGCTTTGGTTCGATTTTACATTTCATTACTTTGGCCGAAGGTTTAACTACATAATGCCGTCGGAACAGCCGACAACCAGAGTTCATAAAAAGCGCAAGGAAAAAGAAAAGGACAGGCATCCGAGGTCCAAAACCGACTATGAAGCCTCTTCTAGGCCAGTCGCTGGTTCTCAGTGAGGCGCTTTCGCAGCCCCTGACACCCGCTACCTCAGAGCCACAGGCTGCCTCTGACTCCCATGTGGAGACAGCTAGGCCTCTGGATACTCAAGGTATTGGGCCTTCGGAAACTAATCCCTCAGATGGATCAGGAGCTGCTGAGCAGGCATCGGCTTCTGAGGGTGTTTTCAGACCTACACAGCTCTATATCAAGCCAACTTCAGCATCAAAGACTAAGACGGTTTTAAAGACAAGAAAATAAGTACAGCATTCTCCAGGACAGACTTCCATGCGTAAGAAACAGATGCTCAAAATGGCCGAAGACCTAATTAGTTTGATCAGGGGCTCCCATCCCCCTCCTGATAAGAGGCCTAGGCAAGACACTGAATATGATTCCTCTGATCAGGTTTCCATTTCTTCTGACTCCTCTTCAGAACAGGGATACTCTATTCCTCCCTATGAGGATTCTGATGCTGAAGAATCTATTCCTTCAGCTTCTCCTCCTGAGGATTATTCATTTGGGGAAACCTTGCATACCATGAAGGAGCATTTCCACTGGGAGAGCCAAGATTATTCAGATCCTAAGAAAAGGCTCAGAGACTTTCTTTTACTTCCTCAACACAGACCTCTTGCTATTCCTCTTGTTCTAGACATTGTAGATGTCTTTTCAGAGTCCGGCCTGTCTCCCGACTCTTTACCTCCTGCACCTGCTAAGCCAGACAGATACTACAGGGTTCCAGATTCTCATAAATTTCTTTATAAAAACCCTGCTGCTGACCCAGAAACTATTTCACAGGGACCCAAAGGGGTCAAAGCTGCTACTGCAAAAACCCCTGTCCCCTCAGATAGAGATTCTAGGTCACTGGACAGATGGGGGAAAAAAGTTTACACTTCTGCTACCTTGGCTGTAAGGGCTTTAAATTGTCAGTTTCATATGCTTAAATATCAGCAATATTTAATGTCTCTGTTAAAACAGAAAATGTTGGCAAATTCTGAATGTGCCGAGAACAAGGAATTGCAGGATTTATTGCATGCAGCTGAACAAGTGGGAAAACATACTTGCAATGTGGTTATGATTCACTGAAGGCCTCTTGCAGGGCTGCTGTAACAGGCTTGGTCATAAGAAGGCATGCTTGGTTAAAAGAACAGACTCTGCCTGATCATGTTAAAGCAAAATTATTGGATGCTCCATTACAGCATGATACTTTGGTGTTAAGGCAGAAGAGGTGTTGAAGAAAATGGAGGATAAAGCTAAATCTATGCAGACAGTGAAGGATTTCTTACAGGTGCAGCCACCCAGATTTAGCAGGAACTGGCCTTCTAAGAATTGGTCCTTTCCCGTGTCAGACAGGCCACAAAGAGGCAGATACAGATGCCCTAGAGGCAGACAGCAGCCCCAGGGCTCATACAGGCCCAAACAGTGGGGTGCTTCTACCTCCAAAAGCAGAGAAGACAAATCACAGCCATATAGGAAACAGTCCCAATGACTTCCCTCTGCCAATGCCAAGCATTTATCTTTTGGCAGCACCCTTAGGGGGAAAGCTAGCACTTTTTTCACAAAATTGACACATGATTACCCAGGACAAATGGGTTTTAAATATAGTCTCTTAGGGCTACAGGTTCCACTTTCACACCCTTCCAAAGGCAAAAGGTATGCCGGACCTGCCACACAATCAATGGGCAGAGGCACAAAACCAAGTTTCATCCCTCATGGACATGAGGGCTATTCAGCCAGTGCCACAACAAGAGCAGGGACAAGGATTTTACTCAAGACTTTTCTTAGTACCAAGAAAGGACAAAGCATGGAGACCGATTCTGGACCTGTCTATTCTAAATACTTTTCTGGACGTTCCGAAATTCAAAATGTTGAATCTGCAGTGGCTTCTGCCCATGCTGGGCAAAAAGGCTTGGCTTGTAACTTTGGACCTCAAAGAGGCATACCTGCATGTCCCAATCAGACAATCTTGCAGAAGATACCTCAGATTCATAGCTGGCTCAAAGCACTACCAATTCTCTGTACTGCCATTTGGCTTATCTACTGCGCCCAGGGTCTTCACAAAATACCTGGCACCAGTAATTGCATTTTGCAGACAAAAAGGAATTCAAATATATCCCTACTTGGACGACTGCCTTATTCAAGCAGGGGCCAAAGACATTCTACTAAAGCATCTGGCATTTGTAAAAAGATTACTAATTTGTTTAATCCAGCTTAGCGCCTCGGCATAATAGCCTTCAATGAGTACAAGTTACAAAAACACACCCACTCCAATATATACCACAATTAATTAAACAATTACATAAATTAATCAATCAAAAAACAGAATATTATTTAAAGAGAGAACTTCCAATATAAAAAAGAACTGACAATACTAATAATACAAAACTTATAATAAACTTTTCCAGTTTACTTCTAAATTTAAACCATTATGTGACATAGTGTTATATTTCAGAATATAAATAGTTTCTTTAAATAACAAAATATTTTTAATTAATCTATCATCACCTTTCTTAATAAAAATATTTTCTAAAATACAACATTCAAATAGTTCAACATTACTATTATGACACTCCATAAAATGTAAAGCAATGGGACTAGTTAGTACTCTTTTTTTAATGTCTCTAATATGTTCTTGCATTCTAGTTTTAAATTTTCTCTTTGTCTCACCAATATAATATAATTTACATGGACATCTAATACAGTAAATAACCCCTACAGAGTTGCATGAAAAATTATTATTAGGTCTAAATGAAATTCCATTAATATTATCAAAATATGGTTTTACATATTTACATATACTGCACTGGCCGCAAACATTTGTACCAACTATATCTAAATTGTAATATACCTTATCCAAAGGAGAAATATAATAAGTATTTATTAGTTTATCAGATAAATTTTGACCTCTTTTAAAAGATATTTTAGGAATAATTGGGAAAATTTTATAAAGATTTTTATCTGAAGTCAAAAATTTCCAAAAAATATTTGATAATATCCCAAATTTTGTTACTATATACATTATAAATAGTAACAAAATAAATATCTTGTATTTCCTGAATAGAAACTTTTGAACATTTATTATTACCACTAATAGCACTAACCTTATTCACATAAGGTGGAAAATTACTTTCTTCTCTATTATTACTAATCATCAATTTATTAACATTTCTACAATTATTTTTATCCAATAATTTATTAATACAAAAATCTAATATTTCTATACTATATCCTCTTTTTAAAAACATGATACAATCATAAATATTCTTTTCTAAATCTAATTCATTATTACATAATCTGGATAATCTAATAATTTCTCCATAAGGTAAAGCAGACAAGGTATGTGGAGGATGACAGCTAGTTCCATAAAGGAACTGATTACCATCAGTAAATTTGCGGTACACCGTGGTATGAATCTGATCACCTACCACTCCAGTTAACATAATATCTAAATAATGAACTTGACTACCAAACTGTAAACCATCAAAATGTAAGTTATACCTATTATTATTGAGATCTGAGAAGAACTCATAAACATATTCACTACTACCGCTGCAAAGAAAAATCAAATCATCTATGTAGCGGTAGTAACACAAAACATGATTTTTATAAAATTTATTAGTATACACATATTCCAACTCAAACTTCCCCATAAAGAGGTTTGCATACATGGGGGCAAAAGATGCCCCCATAGCAGTGCCTTTTAATTGATGGTAAATAACTTGATTGAAACTGAAAAAATTATTAGAAAGGCAAAAAGAAGTCAGGTCCATTATGAAATGGGTGGTAGGATTATCACCTAAAAAATAAAATAATGCTTGCAAACCGTCAGAGTGATTGATGTTAGTGTAGAGACTGACAACATCTACACTAACCCAAAACATGTTATCTGTCCAAATGATATCACTTAATTTATCAATAAAGTCAAAAGAGTCTCTAATATAGGACTCTAATTTTTGCACAAAAGATAACAAATAATTATGAACTACTATACCCATATTCCGACAGAAATAATTACTTGCCGAGACAATGGGACGACCAGGCGGGTTAATCATATTTTTATGAAGTTTGGGGAGACAGTAAAAAGTAGCTAAATTACAGTTCTCCAAACAAAATTTTTTATCAAGGTCATCTTTGGAAATATATCCTAATCTTACACCCTTATCTAATAAATTAGTACATTCTTTCATGGCTGCAATATATTTATCATAATCACTAACTTCATATGTTAACGGGTCATTTAAATGTTCCATACACATGTCTAAATATTGCTTATTATTCAATATTACAATCTTATTTCCCTTATCAGACTTTTTAATGACAATATCATGTCTACTAGAGAGATTTTTCATAGCCTTCCATTCATTTTTGGTTATATAACCTTTTGTCATTACTGATTGAATTAAACATTTCTTGTATAGAGAAATGTATCATTTCAGAAAAATGAATGATAGTAGAGTTACTATATGGAGGAATAAACCTACTATGAAAATTAATACCATCAGTGTTAAGTATAGAATAAGCTTGAGAATATAAAGAAGGAAATAATTCATCAGAAAGACAAGAATAATAGCTATCCATGCTAGTATCACTATCACTGTACATTATATTAGAACCAGGCTCATCATATATAGAGACTTTTTTATCATTTGAGAAAAAGTATCTCAGATGAAGATTTCTAACAAATTTAAAAGTCTCTTGTTTCAGTATATGATGCCTAGGAAAAACAGTAGGAACAAATTTAAGACCCAACTGAAGTACAGATATTTCTTCATTAGAAATATTGCAGCCAGAAATATTAACTACATTATTACCATTCAATAAAGCAGAGTCCGAAAAGTCAGTTCCATCTACCCCTCTTAAATGTTTGCCTAAATTGTCCTTCACCCGGAGAAGAACCAGTAACAAAGTCTTTCTTTTTATGTCCTCGTCTGGAATTACTGCCTTCACTCCGAAAGCGTTGCTGGTGCCCTAAGGAATCTGTGGCAGCTGGAAGGGGTGGAAAGTCAGTATCTGAATCTGTAGTTAAACCATAGCCTTCTGAAGAAGCAAATGACACAGAAAGCTGTTTTTTATTATTTTTAACATTTACTTGTTTATTGAAAGGGCGAGAAGCTTGTTTCCGTTTCCATAGGAACGCTCGCCCATTATCATAATCTTTGATGTCTCTTTTAATTTTTATTGATTTATACTGTATCTGTTCAGTCTCATACTTGTGAAGATTATCTTTTAAATTAACAAAGATGTCATTGACCTTAACCGCACCGATGTCAGTTAACAATCTAGAATGCATAACATGTAATTGTTCTTGTAATTTCAACAAAAGCAGTTGCTCCATATCAACGAGTATCTTAACCCACTCCATTGCACAGTTATGAGCCGCCGAGAGCCAGCGGTCTTTAAATATCAAGTCATCCTTGTCAGCATTATCAAAAGGTGTCGCCGGGCTTTTAAAAGCCCGTAAGCCTCGTGGGGAAATGTCAAGATCAACATACCTGTAAAGACCTAGTAAGTTAAAGTGACACCGTGTTTCCCGGAAAAGCAGTTTTTCAAATTCTTTAATATTATCCTGAACTTCTTGTGGAAATGTGGGATTAATAATACGACCACCTAAAGTACCGAAGGGATTCATGAATTTCTGCTGTCTTTCCTGAAAAAGTTTAGTAATATATTCTGAAGAGACGTTACCATTAGGTGCTGCATTCACTGCAGGGTCTACTCGGTGAAAATTAGTAGCGGAGCCAACAAACCGAGACCTGCTGCCCAGAGGAATATCCATGGTTACAGGAGAACCCGACACCTCCGTAGGAGCATTCGCTCTCACCATACCCTCAGCAGTCGACAGCATCGCAGGAAGCCCACCTGTAACATCCTTGGAAACCTTCGGTCTAACCACCGTGTCAGGAGCCGCTGTCATCACGGGAAACAAGTTGTTAGCCCCTCCAGAGCAACCGTTAGCGTTTGAAAAGGATGAAGCATTAGTAACGTTAATAACCCTTCCATTATCACCATCAATGTCTGTAGTGAAACCATTAACTGGCGGAGAGAAGTTCTCTCTAAAAACTCTTGGAGTATTCAGTAAAGAACTGGTATCCATCGACATAAGAATCAAAAACAACAGAAGGAGAAAAGGCAACAGCCAAAAAACAACGCCAGTTCACAAAATGTTTAATCCAGCTTAGCGCCTCGGCATAATAGCCTTCAATGAGTACAAGTTACAAAAACACACCCACTCCAATATATACCACAATTAATTAAACAATTACATAAATTAATCAATCAAAAAACAGAATATTATTTAAAGAGAGAACTTCCAATATAAATCCTAATCCTATCCTAATATATCTTTTAAAAGAGGTCAAAATTTATCTGATAAACTAATAAATACTTATTATATTTCTCCTTTGGATAAGGTATATTACAATTTAGATATAGTTGGTACAAATGTTTGCGGCCAGTGCAGTATATGTAAATATGTAAAACCATATTTTGATAATATTAATGGAATTTCATTTAGACCTAATAATAATTTTTCATGCAACTCTGTAGGGGTTATTTACTGTATTAGATGTCCATGTAAATTATATTATATTGGTGAGACAAAGAGAAAATTTAAAACTAGAATGCAAGAACATATTAGAGACATTAAAAAAAGAGTACTAACTAGTCCCATTGCTTTACATTTTATGGAGTGTCATAATAGTAATGTTGAACTATTTGAATGTTGTATTTTAGAAAATATTTTTATTAAGAAAGGTGATGATAGATTAATTAAAAATATTTTGTTATTTAAAGAAACTATTTATATTCTGAAATATAACACTATGTCACCTAATGGTTTAAATTTAGAAGTAAACTGGAAAAGTTTATTATAAGTTTTGTATTATGAGTATTGTTAGTTCTTTTTTATATTGGAAGTTCTCTCTTTAAATAATATTCTGTTTTTTGATTGATTAATTTATGTAATTGTTTAATTGTGGTATATATTGGAGTGGGTGTGTTTTTGTAACTTGTACTCATTGAAGGCTATTATGCCGAGGCGCTAAGCTGGATTAAACATTTTGTGAACTGGCGTTGTTTTTTGGCTGTTGCCTTTTCTCCTTCTGTTGTTTTAGATTACTAATTTGCCTTGGGTACACAGTAAACGAAAAGAAATCAAAACTAGTACCCTCTCAAGAGATAATATTCCTGGGTGCAAGCTTAAATACAACTGCCCAGATGGCTTCTCACGCCAGACAAACAAAGGCATCTGACTTCTTACTTTGAAAACATGGCAACAAAGACGCAGTTATCTGCAAGAAAAATTCTGCAGGCTCTGGGCTACATGGCCTCCTGCATTCTGCTAATTCCATATGCAAGACTGCATATGAGGAAACTACAATGGTACCTAAAAAGTGTTTGGACTCAACATTGTCACAGCCTGGAATCATTAATTTCCCTCATTCCTTGCCTACAACAGGAGTTTCGATGGTAGGCACAGGGCTGTCACCACAACAAGGGACAGCCAGTCAAACACTAACAACAGATGCATCAGATTATTCCTGGGGGGCCCACATGGCAGGAAAATGTATTCAGGGCACATGGCCCCCAAGCCAAAGGCATCTACACATCAATCAAAAAGAGATACTAGCTGTACAAAATGCCTTGGCAGCCTTCAAGGACCTACTTCACCCAGGACAGCTGCTGATAAAGACGGACAACACCACAGTCACGTGGTACATAAACAAGCAGGGGGGCACACATTCCTACCCCTTCTGCAGACAAGCCATGATTTTGTGGAACACAGCATTGACTTACCATGTACACCTGCAAGCACAATTCCTGCCAGGAAAAACAAATGTTCTGGCAGACGAACTAAACAGAAACCTCATGGACCCCACGAGTGGAAGCTAGATCCACAAATCTTCAGCATGATAACAAGGAAATGGGGACGCCCAGACATAGATCTTTTTGCCTCCCCTCACAACTGCCAACTTCAGAGATTCTGCACAAGGACTTATCACAAACAAGTATGGAAAGTGGATGCCCTGTCATTCAGCTGGAACAACCTTACAGTATATGCCTTTCCTCCCCAAGGTACTCATAAAGGTCAGACAAGAGAAGCCACAAATGATACTGATTGCCCCGGATTGGCCACGCCAACACTGGTACCCAATCCTAAGGAGCTTGTCCCAAGGCCCAGCCTGAACATTACCTCAAATTCCTCATTTACTGACCCAACAAAACAATCAGATCCTGCACAGCCAACTCGGAACTCTAAATCTAGCTGCATGGAGGATACTGTAACCATTCAGAATACACCTCTCTCTAAAGCGGTTATGGATGTCATTTTGGAGGCCAGGAGTCCAGCACCAGAAAATCTTATGCAGAAAAATGGAAGGGATTCTGTGCTTGGAACCAGGCACAAGGAATTGACACGCTTGTTCCAAATATTCCGACTCCTGAGATTTTCGTAGTAAGGGATTCTGTGCTTGGAACCAGGCACAAGGAATTGACACGCTTGTTCCAAATATTCCGACTCCTGAGATTTTCGAAGTCGAATTTCAGATCCGAAGTCTTCAGTAAAGTTAAGTACCCCATTGGGGAAACTTTTCTTGCCTCAGACCGATGTCAGAAAAAGTTAACAATTGTATTTCTTGTGGGAAGCAAATACCTCATAAGGATTTTCATTCTTACTGCATACCTTGCCTAGGCCCAGACCATGACGTCACTAGTTGTCGTTTTTGTGCTAGGTTTAATAAGCGTACTATAAAAAGACGCTTTGATTTCGCACGACACTACTTCGGTAGAAAATTTAACTACGCTATGCCGTCGGAGCAACCGACTACCGGCGTGCACAAAAAACGCAAGGATAAGGACAGGCAGCCTAGACCCAAGCCAGACTCTGAGGCCTCGGCTGGTCCAGTGTCCGGTTCACCAGTCTTCAGTGAGGCTCCGACGCAGCCCCTGACTACCGCAGATCTAGAACCCGAGACCGCTTCGGAACTTTTGGCGGAAAGTACCAGGCCGACGCAGCCATTTTGTTTAGCCCCTACCGATGACACTGCTGAAAAAGATGTCGGTGCTGCAGAAACTCTTTCGGTTTCTGAAGGCGTCTTCAGACCGACGACGCTCACCATAAAAACGTATCCTAAGACGAAGACTCGTATTAAACCTAAAAAGACTGCACTTCAGTCCCCTGTTCAAGGCCCCATGCCTAAGAAACAGATGCTCAAAATGGCTGAAGATTTGATCTCTTTAATCAGGGGTTCCCAACCCCCTCCCGACAAAAGGCCTAGACAAGAGGAAGATTATGCATCCTCTGAACAAGTGTCTATTTCCTCAGGCTCCTCTGAGGACCAAGATTACTCCTTCTCCCCTTATGAAGATTCTGATGCTGAGGATTCCATTCCCTCAGCTTCTCCCCCTGAAGACTACTCCTTTGGGGAAACATTACACACTATGAGGGAACATTTTCACTGGGAAGGTCAGGACTACTCTGACTCAAAGAAAAGGCTCAGAGAGTTTCTTTTACTCCCCCAGCACAGACCACTTGCCATCCCCCCCAGTTTTAGACATTGTGAATGATGTTTACTTAGAATCCAGTTTGAACCCAGAGACTCTGCCTCCTGCTCCGGCCAAACCCGACAGATACTATAGAGTGCCTGATTCCCACAAATTTCTTTACAAAAGTCCTGTTGCTGATCCAGAGACTATCTCCCAGGGTCCCAAAGGGGCTAAGGCTTCTATGGCAAAAAATCCTGTACCCTCTGAAAGGGACTCAAGAGCACTAGACAGGTGGGGGGGAAAGGTTTACACCTCAGCCACTCTAGCTATGAGGGCACTAAATTGCCAGTTTCACATGCTAAAATATCAGCAATTTCTAATGTCTCAGTTAAAACAAAAAATGTGCACACTCCCTCAACAGTCTGAATTGAAAGAAATGCAGGATCTGTTGCATGCAACTGAACAGGTGGGCAAACATACTTTACAATGTGGGTTTGATTCTTTGGAGGCTTCCTGCAGAGCAGCTGTCACTAGGTCTGTAATACGTAGGCATGCTTTGTTAAAGGAACAAACTCTGCCTGATCATGCTAAAGCAAAGCTTCTAGATACTCCCTTACAGCAGGATGTTCTTTCTGGAGTTAAAGCAGAAGAAGTCTTAAAGAAAATGGAGGATAAGGCAAAATCTATGCAGACAAAGATTTCCTACAGGTACAGCCCCCTCGCTTCAGCAGAAATTAGCCAACAAAAATTGGTCCTTTCCAGCTACTGACAGGCCACAGAGGGGTAAATACAGACGTCCAAGAGGCAGAGGACAACCACAAGCCCAGTTCAAGCCTCGACAATGGGGCACTGCAGCATAGAAGGGAGGAGAAGACAGGTCCCAAACCACCAGAAGGCAGACTCAGTGACTTGCACCTCATCTGGCCAAGCAACACTCTCTTGGCAGCCCCTTTGGGAGGAAAACTCGCACTTTTCAGACAACTGGCACATTGTCACAAAGGACAAATGGGTCCTAGACATAATTTCACGAGGATGCAGATTCCATTTTCACACCTTGCCAATGAAAAGAGGAATGCCAAACCTGCCGCAAAATCATTGGGCAGAGGCACAAAGACAAATTACAGCTCTCATGGACATGAGAGCCATTCAACTGGTACCTACTCGAGAGCAAGGCCGATGATTTTACTCGACTCTTTCTAGTTCCCAGAAAGGACAATGCCTGGAGACCAATTCTGGACCTTTCAATTCTAAACATCTTCTTACAAGTACCCAAATTCAAGATGCCAACACTACAGCAGCTTCTTCCCATGTTGGGCAAGAAAGCATGGCTAGTAACGTTGGACCTCAAGGAGGCATACCTGCATGCCCCTATCAGACAAAGTTGCAGAAGATACCTCCGTTTCATTGCAGGTTCAACCCATTACCAATTCTCTGCACTGCCCTTTGGCTTATCTACTGCGCCCAGGGTCTTCACAAAATGCCTGGCACTAGTAATTGCATACTGCAGACAAAGAGGAATTCAAATATTCCCATACCTGGACGACTGCCTCATCCAAGCAGAAAGCAAGGACATCCTCTTACAACATCTGGCTTTTGTAAAACATCTTCTAAGTTGCCTGGGGTACACAGTAAACGAAAAGAAATCAAAACTAGTACCCTCACAAAATATGACATTCCTGGGTGCCAGCTTGAATACAACGGCCCAGAAGGCTTATCTGACGCCAGACAAACAACTACAACTGACTCAGTATTTCAAAACAATGGCAACAAAGACCCAACTACCTGCAAGAAAAATTCTGCAGGCCTTGGGCTTCATGGCATCTTGCATACTTCTAATACCATTTGCAAAGCTGCATATGAGGAAATTACAGTGGTACCTAAAAAGCGTATGGTCTCAACACAGCCACAGCTTGGACACAATGATATCTCTCATTCCCTGCCTACAACAGGAGTTTCTATGGTGGTCACTGGCATGTCACCTCAACAAGGGTCAGCCTTTCACCTTGCCCCCAGCCAGGCAAACTATGACAACAGATGCATCGGACTACGCCTGGGGGGCACACATGGCAGGACAGTGCGTTCAAGGCATATGGACTGCAGATCAAAGGAATCTGCACATCAATCAAAAAGATATGCTAGCTGTACAAAATGCTCTGACAGCCTTCAAGAATCTATTACATCCAGGAAAACTTACAATAAGGACGGGCAACACCACAGTAATGTGGTACATAAACAAACAAGGGGGTACATTCTCCTACCCTCTATGCAGGCAAGCAATGACCTTGTGGAACACAGCTCTGGCTTACAAAGTTCACTTACAAGCTCAATTCCTGCCAGGACAAAAGAACACATTGGCAGACGACCTCAGCAGAAACATCATGGAACCCCACGAGTGGAAACTGGATCCACAAGTATTTGCAATGATAACCCAAAAATGGGGCCTTCCAGACATAGACCTGTTTGCCAGTCCTCAAAACTATCAACTAACAAAATTTTGTACAAGGACACTTCACTATCAAGCTTGGAAAGTGGACGCACTCTCATTCAGCTGGAAAAACCTGATAGTATATGCCTTCCCTCCATTGCCTCTCCTCATAAAGGTGCTTCTGAAAATCAGAAAGGAGAGACCACGACTGATACTCATAGCCCGACTGGCCACGCCAGCACTGGTACCCACTATTGATGAATATGGCCCAGGGCCCACCTTGGATTTTACCACAAACTGCCCATTTGCTCACACAGCAAAACAATCGGATTCTTCACAGCCAGCTAAGAACCTTAAATCTGGCTGCATGGAAAATCACCTAAACATCCAGCCAGCTTCTCTTTCCCAAGCAGTTATGGATGTTATTCTGGAAGCTAGGAGGCCCAGCACCAGGAAGACCTATGAGGACAAATGGAAAAGGTTTTGTGCTTAGAACCAAACTAAAGGCCAAAACACACTTCAGCCTCACCTGCCTCAGATTCTACAGTATTTAACTGAGATGTTGCACAATGGACTTTCTGTCTCTTTCATTAAAATCCATGCATCAGCTATTTCAGCCCACTACAACACGGAACCACCCTTATTTTCGCATCCACTTCTAAGGCAGTTCCTCAGAGGGGCAAAAAACATTAGGCCCCACAGGAGAGCACCTACACCAACATGGGACCTCAATTTTGTTCTGGAAAAACTTACGCTACCTCCCTTTGAACCAGCTTTCTCTGCAGATCTACAGTTCCTATCATGGAAGACTGCCCTGCTGCTAGCAATAACTTCAGCTAGAAGAGTCTCAGAGCTGCAGGCACTAATGGCAGTGGAACCTTTCCTCATTTTCCATCAAGACAGAGTTTCTCTGAACTAATCCTTCCTTCATGCCTAAGGTGGTTTCCAGTGTGTCTTTAAATCAAACCATTCACTTACCCACCTTCTTCCCAAACCCACAGAACAAAGGAGAAAGACTCCTGCATTCCTTGGACATTCACAGGCAACTTCGCTACTACTTGGATAAAACTAAGGCTTTCAGAAAATCTGACCAGCTCTTTGTATCCTTTGCTACAGCTTCACAAGGGAAGGCTATATCAAAACAAACCATTTCCAAATGGATAGGACATTGCATTCGTTTTTCCTATACCCATTATGGAAAACCAGTTCCTGCTACCATTAGGCCCCACTCTACCAGGGCAACAGCTACATCTACAGCCTTCCTCAGGGGGGTACCAACCAAGGAGATTTTGGAAGCTGCAACTTGGAGTTCAGTACACACCTTTACCAAACACTGTCACTTACCAGTTTACTCTAAGACTAGGGATGGCTTCGCCACTGCAGTTCTGCAGGGCCTTCTAGCCTCCTCTAACCCTCTATAACTCCTCCACCCATCCTTAGCTTTGGGATTCTACCCAAGTGTGATGACTGCAGCAGGGTAACACGATGAACATAGTACAGTTTTGTACCTACCATAAATGTAGATGTTCGAGTGTACACCCTGCTGCAGTCCAGGTTACCCTTCCTCCATCTCCTCTGATCTAACTGGCTAAATCTCTACAATACCTTCCTGATGTATTTGCTTATAGCTGGAGGGATTTTGTGTTTGTGCAAAAATTACTTAATTTGGTACTAATTACTGGCCACCTTTTTGGGGGCACCTGACAATCTGGGGCAAGAAAAACTTAAGAAAATGGTGTCGGATGCATTATATATACCCCTGGCGCACTGACGTCAGGGAAGAAGCGACAGCAACCGACGCCGGACCAAGACTTTGGAATTCCGGCCGACTGCGGGACCTCCTGATGACAGGATAACCCAAGTGTGATGACTGCAGCAGGGTGTACACTCGAACATCTACATTTATGGTAGGTACAAAACTGTACTTTGTGTACCTACCATAAATGTAGATGTTCGAGTGTATTCACTGTTGCAGTCCAGGTTACCCACCCACCATCCCCCTTTCTTTGCTGGGAATTATCTGTACTTCTCTATCCTATACAACCTATGTGGTGTATTTGCTTGTAGATGAAGGTATTGTTATTTTGGTGCATTATTAGCAATGTTTTTTAGCCTACCCTTTTGGGGGCACCTGACATCTGGGGCAAGAAAAACTGAAGAAAATGGCGTCTGCTGCTTCTTTTATACCCCTGGCACACTGACGTCAGGGAAGAGGCGACAGCAACCATTGCCGGACCAAGACTTTGGAATTCAGGCAGATTGCGGTTAGCCTGCCAGCAGGATAACCCAAGTGTAATGACTGCAACAGTGAATACACTCGAACATCTACATTTATGGTAGGTACACAACTGTACTTTGTCTCGTGTGTCATTTGATTAAAAGTAGACTTTCATACTCTTCAGTGAAAGTGCACCTTTCTGCTGTATCAGCCTGCTTACCCTTGGATCCCCCCTTGCAAGCCAGGGTTGACGTAAAGCTCTTCCTTAAAGGGGTCTAACACATGAGGCCACCAAAGAAACCTATCCCTCCTCCCTGGGACCTCAACTACAGCCTGGAAAAATGAATCCAGCACCCTTTCGAACCGGCTGTGTCGTCTTCCCTACAGATGTGTACATGGAAAACCGTCCTGCTGGTGGCTATCACTTCAGCCAGAAGGGTCTCAGAGTTGCAGGCCTTAATGGCCTGCCCTCCCTACACCACCTTCCACAGAGACAGAGTCACCCTACGAACTAATCCCTCCTTTATGCCGAAGGTGGTCAATGACTGGCCTTTAAACCAGTCTATTCCCTTACCCACTTTCCTTCCCTCCCCCACTAATGAAGGGGAGAGGATACTGCACTTCTTGGATGTGCACAGGCAACTTAGATTCTACCTGGACAAAACCAAAACCATTTGGAAATCTAAGCAGCTTTGTCTCCTTTCACTCTAGAGCCCTGGGCAAGGCAGTCTCCAAACAAACCATCGCCTGCTGGATCAGGAAAACTATTTGTGTCTGTTACTCTCACCATGGAAAAAAAAAAAACAGTGGGAGTAAAGGCCCATTCCACTAGGGCTGTGGCCACCTCCAAGGGCTTCATGAAAGGTCTGGACACAGCATCCATCATGGAAGTAGCCACATGGTCCACTATCCATGCTTTCACCAAACATTACAAACTGGACCAAGTTTCCAGAGCAGGGGCAGGATTCGCCAGGGCCATCCTACAGGTCTTTGTAGAATCCTGTTCAGCATCCACCTCCTTTCATGCATCTAAGCTGTGGTACTCTCTGACCACTAGAGTACTGCAGCATAGGAACAGAAGGACATAAAGTAGTTGTGTAAATCTTACCATAACCATAGATGTCCTCCTCTTCCATGTTGCAGTATTCTTTCCCACCCACCATTTCCCCCTATATCTTCTCCTTTAGTCCCAGCTAAGACGTGGATCGACCAAAGCTACTGAAGGACACCCAGGGCACACACCAGTCCCCACTGGCATTCCTCCTACTGGGCTGCCTTCTATACCTGCTGGCCTTCAAGTTCTGAGGATTGTGCATGCAGGCATCACATTTAAGGCCCCTGGTTTATGGCCTTACGTCTGACACCCCAGACACGCTGCACCAGCCAAGCTGAAGCTTTTGTATAGGAGCCGACGTACGAGTCGCCTGAAGGCAGGAAATCCCACAACTAGAATACTGCAACATGGAAGAGAAGGACATCTATGGTTATGGTAAGATTTTACACAACTATTCTTTTTCTTCCCTTCCAGCTTCCAAACTTCTGCAGGAATACTGTCTGTTCATGGAGACTTCACTGATGTTCATAGTGTTACACTGCTGCAGTCATTACACTTGGGTTATCCTGCCGTCAGGCGGTTCCCCATTCGGCCTGAGTTCCAAAGTCTTGGTCCGGCGTCGGTTGCTGTCGCCTCCTCCCTGACGTCAGTGCGACAGGGGTATATAAGAATCAGCCGATGCCATTTTCTTCAGTCTTTCTTGCTGTGCAGTGCCTGAAGCAGAAGCAGTTCCCAAGTGCCGGTCGGCCGACTCCTGAGATTTTCATTCCGAATCCAGAACCAGTGTCTTCTACAAAGCTAAGTACCCCATTGGGGAAACTTTTTCTTGCCTCAGACCGATGTCAGTAAAAGTTAATAACTGTATTTCTTGTGGGAAGCAAATACCTCATAAGGATTTCCACTCCTATTGTATTCCATGCCTAGGCCCAGACCACAACGTCACTGGTTGTCGGTTTTGTGCTAGTTTTAACAAGCGCACTATTAAACGTCGCTTTGATTTTACCCGCCATTATTTTGGTAGAAAGTTCAATTACACCATGTCGTCGGAACTTCTGACGACTGGATTACATAAAAAACGCAAAGACAAGGACAGGCATCCGAGGCCCAAAACTGACGACGAGGCCTTTTCTAGGCCGGTCGCTGGTTCTCCGGTTTTCAGCGAGGCGCCTACGCAGCTGCTGACGACCGCATCCACAGAACCACAGACCGCCTCCGACTCCCACGTGGAGCTGGCTGGGCCTACGGATGCTCTATGTTTTCACCCTACCGAAACTAACTCTTCTGAGGGAACCGAAGTAGCTGAGCAAACCACAGCTTCAGAGGTTGTCTTCAGACCTACCCAGTTAACCATTAAACCCTCTGCTAACTCTAATGCTTCATTAAAAACAAAGAAACAGGTACAGCATTTTCCAGGACAGGCTTCCATGCCTAAGAAACAAATGCTCAAAATGGCCGAAGACCTAATCACGGGGTCCCATCCCCCTCCTGATAAAAGGCCCAGACAGGATGCAGATTATGAATTTTCCGACCAGGTGTCCATTTCTTCAGATTCTTTCTCAGACCTAGGATATTCCTTACCCCCTTATGAGGATTCGGATGCTGAGGAATCTATTCCATCAGCTTCTCCATCTGAGGACTACTCCTTTGGGGAGACCTTACATACCATGAGGGAGCATTTCCATTGGGAAGGCCAGGATTACTCAGAATCCAAGAAAAGGCTCAGAGACTTCCTTTTGTTGCCTCAACACAGACCCCTTGCTATTCCGCCAGTGTTAGATATTGTGGATGATGTGTACACTGAATCCAGCTTAAACCCCGACTCCTTACCTCCAGCCCCAGTTAAACCTGATAGATGTTACAGAGTCCCTGACTCTCACAAATTTCTGTATAAAAGCCCTGTTGCTAACCCTGAAACTATTTCTCAGGGACTCAAATGGATTAAGGCCTCATCAGCAAAAAACCCAGTTCCCTCTGACAGAGATTCCAGAGCATTAGACAGATGGGGAAAGAAAGTATATACGTCTGCAACTTTAGCAATGAGAGCCTTAAATTGCCAGTTTCACATGCTAAAATATCAGCAATTTTTGATGTCTCAGTTGAAACAAAAGATGCTTCCAGATTCAGATCCTCCTAATTTTAAAGAAATGCAGGATTTATTGCATGCAGCTGAACAAGTGGGAAACATACTTTGCAATGTGGGTTTGATTCCTTAGAGGCTTCCTGTAGAGCAGCAGTTACAGGCTCTGTCATTAGAAGGTGTGTTTGGTTAAAGGAACATACATTACCAGATCATGTTAAGGCAAAATTATTGAACGCACCTTTGCAGCGGGATGTGGTGTTTGGAGTTGAGGCAGAGGAGGTATTAAAGAAGATAGAGGATAAGGTAAAATCCATGCAAACGGTGAAGGATTTCTTACAGGTTCAGCCTCCTCGTTTTAGCAGAAATTGACCAACAAAGAATTGGTCCTTTCCAATCACAGACAGACCTCAAAGAGGCAGATACAGACGTCCAAGAGGCAGAGGTCAAGCACAAGGTCCTTAGAGGCCTCGACAATGGGGTACACCAGGACAGAAAGATGGGGAAGACAGGCCACAACCTTATAAAAAGCAGCCTCAGTGACTTCACACTACAGCTGCCAAACAGTTCTCTCTTAGCAGCCCCCTTAGGAGGAAAACTGGCACTTTTCTATCATAATTAGCTTTGCATCACGAAAGACAAATGGGTTCTCAACATTGTATCTCAAGGTTACAGGTTCCAATTTCACACTTTGCAAAGGTTAAAAAGAATGCCAAATATGCTACCAAATCAATGGGCAGAGGCTCAAAAACAAATTACAGCATTCATGAACATGAGAGCTATTCAAAAGGTACCACCACAAGAGCAAGGACAAGGATTTTTTCAAGACACTGTCTGGTTCCCAGAAAGGACAAAGCCTGGAGACCCATTCTGGATCTTTCTTTAAACACTTACCTGGATGTTCCAAAATTCAAAATGTTGACACTACAGCAGCTTCTTCCCATGCTGGGCAAGAAAGCTTGGCTCTTGACTTTGGACCTCAAGGAGGCATACCTGCATGTCCCTATCAGACAAAACTGCAGAATATACCTCAGATTTCTAGCTGGTTCAATTCTCTGCACTGTCCTTTGGCTTATCTACTGCGCCCAGGGTCTTCACAAAGTGCCTGACACCAGTAATTGCATTTTGCAGACAAAAAGGAATTCAAATTTATCCATACCTGGACGACTGCCTGATTCAAGCAGAGAGCAAGGACATTCTTTTAAAGCATCTGGCGTTCGTAAAAAAGTTAAATTGCCTGGGATACACAGTAAACGAAATAAAATCAAAACTAGTGCCCTCACAACAGCTAATATTCCTGGGTGCCAGCTTGAACACAACGGCCCAGATGGCTTATCTCACGCCAGACAAACAAGGACAACTGACTCAATACTTTCAATTGATGGCAACAAAGACCCAACTCCCTGCAAGAAAAGTTCTGCAGGCCTTGGGCTACATGGTATCTTGCATACTACTAATTCGATATGCCAGACTGCATATGAGGAAACTACAATGGTACCTAAAGAGTGTATGGTCTCAACACAGTCAAAGTTTGGAAACAGTTATACCACTAATTCCTTGCCTTCAACAGGAGTTTCGATGATGGGCTCAAGCTTGTCACCTCAACAAGGGACAGCCTTTTACTCAACCCACAGCCAGGGAAACACTGACAACAGATGCATCGGATTACGCCTGCGGAGCACACGTGGCAGGAAAATGTATTCAGGGCGAGTGGCCCACAAAGCAAAGGCATCTTCACATCAATCAAAAAGAGATGCTAGCTGTACAAAATGCACTTATAGCTTTCAAGGACCTGCTGCATCCAGGACAACTACTACTAAAGACAGACAACACCACAGTTATGTGGTACATAAACAAGCAAGAGGGCACGCACTCCTACCCCCTCTGCAGACAAGCCATGACCTTGTGGAACACAGCTCTAGACTACCAAGTTCATCTGCAAACACAATTCCTGCCAGGAAAGAAAAACACACTGGCAGACGACCTAAGCAGAAACATCATGGATCCCCATGAATGGGAATTAAATCCACAAGTATTCAGAATGATAACACAAAAATGGTGGAGCCCGGACATAGATCTGTTTGCATCCCCAATGAACTGCCAGCTACAGAAATTCTGCACAAGGAGTTACCATCCACAAGCATGGAAAGTGGATGCCCTCTCATTCAGCTGGAAAAACCTACAAGTATACGCTTTCCCTCCTTTACCTCTTCTTCCAAAGGTACTCATAAAAGCCTGGCAAGAAGAGCCAAAGATGATCCTGATTGCACCAGACTGGCCACGTCAGCACTGGTACCCAATCTTAAAGAACTTAACACAAGAACCACCCTGGATTTTGCCTCAAATCCCGCATTTGCTGACACAGCACAACAATCAGATACTTCACAGCCAGCTAAAGACCTTCAACCTAGCTGCATGGAAAATTCCTTAGTCAAGCAAGCAATGCCTCTCTCCAAAGCTGTTATGGATGTCATTCTGGAGTCCAGAAGGCCTAGCACCAGGAAAGCCTACTCGGATAAATGGAAGAGATTTTGCGCCTGGAACCAGGCCCACAGCCTTGGACCCTCTTGTCCCAAACATTCCTCAGATACTTCAATGTTTAGCTGAGATGCTGGATAAGGGCCTCTCCTTCTCATCAATCAAGGTCCACGCCTCAGCCATTTCTGCTCATTACTACACGGATCCACCAATTTTTTTCAATCCTTTGCTCAAACAGTACCTCAGAGGGGCTAAAAACATAAGACCGCCCCGTCGAGCACCTACCCCAACTTGGGACCTCAAGTTTGTTTTGGAAAAATTAACTTTACCTCCTTTTGAGCCAGCTAACACAGCAGAATTAAAATACATCTCTTGGAAAACTGCTCTGCTACTGGCAATAACATCAGCATGAAGAGTTTCAGAATTACAGGCACTAATGGCAGTGGAACCTTTCCTCATTTTCCACCAGTACAGGGTGTCTTTAAGAACTAACCCTACGTTTATGCCAAAGGTGGTATCAAGTGTGGCTCTAAACCAAAGTATTCATTTGCCAACTTTCTACCCAAAACCACAGAACAAGGGGGAGAAACTACTACATTCTTTGGACATTCACAGGCAGTTACGCTTCTACTTGGACAAAACCAAAGCTTTCAGAAAATCTGAGCAATTATTGGTAGCATATGCTGTAGGAGCACAGGGCAAAGCCATTTCAAAACAGACTATTTCAAAATGGATAGGACATTGCATACATTTCTGCTATTTTCACCATGGGAAACCTTTACCTAGCAGCATTGGATCTCACTCCACCAGGGCAACAGCCACTTCAACTGCCTACCTCAGAGGAGTACCTACCAAGGATATTTTGGAAGCAGCAACATGGAGTTCTGTGCATACCTTCACCAAGCATTACCATTTGCCTTTATACTCCAAATCCAGAGTTGGCTTCGCCACTGCTGTGCTGCAGGGCCTTTTAGCCACCCCTAATGCCTTATAGATCCAGCCTCCCTACCTCAGCTTTGGGATTCCACCCAAGTGTAACGACTGCAGCAGTGTAACACGATGAACATAGTACAGTTTTGTACCTACCATAAATGTAGATGTTCGAGTGTAAACACTGCTGCAGTCCAGGTTACCCTCCCTCCTTCCCTCTTACTTGCTGGTACATACCTATGCCTTCAACCCTTTACTACCTATGGGGAGTATTTGCTGGTAACTGAAAATTGCTGTTTGCTTTTCTAATGTATGTTTTATTAGCATTTTGAATTGCCTACCTGTTTGGGGGCAGTTGACATCTGGGGCAAGAAAAACTGAAGAAAATGGCGTCGGCTGCATCTTATATACCCCTGTCGCACTGACTTCAGGGAGGAGGCGACAGCAATCAATGCAGGACCAATACTTTGGAACTCAGGCCGACTGGGGAACCGCCTGACGGCAGGATCACCCAAGTTTAATGACTGCAGCAGTGTTTACACTCTAACATCTACATTTATGGTAGGTACAAAACTGTACTTTGATTTGTTGTGCATCACCATTTTTACTTCATCTCTCCCTGTCTTTGCTATTAATTGTTGAGCCTTCTGTTTCTCTAAGCTTGGCATAATTGTCTTTTATAAATATTTCCAATTGTTCCTTTGTTGGTTTCAACATTCCTGTGCAAAGAAAAGAAAACATGCTGGCAAGAGGGAGAAGCATTGAGAGTGGGAACTGTCAAACAGTTCATTTTTGGGCCCAGCAGCCTTGTAAGTAGAAAGATGCTTTCACAGCTCTCACAAAGGACTCTGTTTTGGCCAAAGCCTCTGGCGCAGCCACCACACAGGTAACACCACCATTGTTTTTTCATGTGTTCCCAGTGACTAACATGCTTCCGAGACTGAAGGCTCTCTGGCTTTTGGAGGCTTGTATTGTGATTTCAGGAGGAGGACAGAATACCCAGAATCCTTTTGTGCAGGGAGGTTCATGGAGACTGGGTTGAGTTTGTTCCCCCATTCATGACCAGCGTCCTCTAAAGTTGCTGTTCCTGATATTGCTAGACAAAGAGCAGAAACTGTTACTTGCCAGCTTGTCTTGGCCTAGATTTGGCTGAGTCATTCTCGTCCTTTTTGAAGACTAAAAGGCCAAATTTGAACATCTATGGGGTGTCTAGGACACCTTCAAAAAGAGCCGGGTGGACCCTTTCCAGTAGGACTCCAATTCCCATATCTCAAAGGCAGGTGAACTGGCATATGTGGGCCACAGATTCCATCTGATGAAGCCTATAAGTCTGACACCAAGACAGCCTATCTTCTGCTTTTTTCCCCCGAAGATTTTTTTCTTTTCAAGAAACTATTCACAGCATGAAGTAGGTTTTCTAATGAAAAACTAGGAAGTATTCTGAAAACCAACAAAGATACAGAGCTTGTATGGACTTGCCTGAACTTAAACTTTGTAGCCAATAGCCTTCCTGAAATCTCTGTTGCAGTATTCATAATGGGTTCTCGTCCACTGACGTCCAGCCGGGGTAACAAAGCTTTACTTTCTGAGTGCGTACGCCCAGATGACTTCAGCTCGTTGCCGTACAGGTATGTAAATGGACGTGTACACAAGATCCTCAGACTGTCTCGCTAGTAGCCCAAACACAGGTAATTTTACCCAACTGACTGTTATTTGGTCGTTTTGTACCATAACTGCACTTAACAGATTCAGGTAAGTATCCCATTGTGGATCCTTCATTTCTAACCTTTTGTCTGTGTTTTAATTATTAGATGTCAACTAGGAGGAGGTAAGTGCAAGTGTAGTAGTCAAATTCTGTACAAGGGCTTGCGCACTTAGTGCATGTTCTGTGTAGGCTGTGAACACAATTACCAATCTTTTAATTTTTAGTTGTTTGTTCCAAAGACTCTGATTCAGACTGTCCACTTCCTCAGAACGCAGCATTTAAAACACTTAGCCCATTCTACCATGTCAGAATCCCCAGGCATCGGCCTTTCGTCCAAGAAAATTTTAAGACCCAGAAAGGATTTCCTTCCATTTTCTCCAAGTCAGACTTACCCCATGGGGAGGTTGAACCCGTGGTATGTAAAGCATTATCTCAGGAGCCCATTACCACAATCCCACCAGAGGCCGGTGTGGATCCTGAGGCATTGCAGACAACAAGAGTCCTCTGACAAACTGTATATTATTTGAGGCCCATGTGGAGTCCCTTAGTTCCTAGTACAGGAAGAGTTTCAAGAGGTATTTATCAAAATGTGCCAAAGTTGTAACCATCCTAAGCTGATTCAGGTGGGCATCACCCAAAAAGATTTAAGCATACAATGTCCCCTTCAGCTTCCAGGAAAGAAGAATGGATTGATTTTTCTCAGGGGCTATCTACAGCCATTATGTCCCTGAAGCCTTCATTTTTTTGTGCCCCAGCCTACACCACAGAAAACATGTAATGGATTTCTAATCTTCCGAGGAGGAGCCAGAAGTGTGTTTAGACCATTCTTTGGACTAACCTTCTCAACTGTATTCTCCAGAGCAGCTGTCCTCTGATAAGGGTGACTTCTTCTCTCCTGATTCACCCTTCCGAGAAAATTACAATGCATGTGAAAACATCGGATGGCAATCTAATAGTTGTCAGAGGTGCAAAAGAGATGCCATAAAATTTTAGAAATGGGCACTCCTGCACCACTTCTAGTCCCCCCTGTGCTCGAGGCTTACCTGGATGCATTTCAGGATAATACCTAATTCTCAGCCTCCAACACCTAGAAGGCTGTGTTTTACATGAACTTCAGAACGAACTGGCTCCCCACCTAAGCA
Source organism: Protopterus annectens (assembly GCF_019279795.1). Classification (NCBI taxonomy): domain Eukaryota; kingdom Metazoa; phylum Chordata; order Ceratodontiformes; family Protopteridae; genus Protopterus; species Protopterus annectens. The sequence goes on along the minus strand of NC_056726.1, from coordinate 20,221,964 downwards.
CCATGTTCAATTATAGCCTCACATCAGGCTTTGTGCCCACTGAATGGCGCGCAACAGTTATCCCACTCCACAAAGGGGGAGCCACCATGGACCCTGGGAACTATCACGCTATTAGCCTGACGAGCCTGGTCTGCAAGGCCATGGAACGTATCATCATGGAACTCATAAACAAAGACATTGGTAACCGCCAAACCCTGGACCCCACCCAGTTCAGATTTGTGAAAGGCAAGTCATGCCTCCTGACCCTGATCAACTTCTTTGAGGCAGTCACCAATGGCGTAGACGATGGTAAGGTGGTTCATACAGCCTATCTTGACCTCGCCAAGGCTTTCTATACCATCCCCCATTCTGGAATTATAGATAAACTTACTAACCTAGGTAAAAATTCCTATGTCACAAGATGAGTTGCCAATTGGCTCACTGACAGAACCCACACTGTAAAAGTTGCAAACTTCAAATCTGACTTCAAACCAGTGACAGGTGGAGTACTACAGGGTTCAGTCCTGAGTCCTCTCCTGTTTGGTATCTACTTCTCTGAAGTACAGGCTAACACAGAAGGTCTCTGGCTAACGAAGTTCACAGATGACTGCAAACTAGGAGCCATAGTAGAGTCCCCAAATGATGTGGACATCCTACAGGAGGGCCTCACTGAGACAGATGCCTGTTGTCAGAGCCATGGCCTCAAGCTCAATGCCAAAAAGTGCATTGTCATCCCCTTTGGTAAAAATTCTGTACCCATGAACTACCACATAGGCAGCATCTTGTTAACGTCAAATGTGTGATAAGAGACCTTGGGACCCAGGTGGGCAGTAGTCTCTCCTTTGATAATCACATCACCACAGTAGTCAGGAAATCCTTCTACGTGGCACACCTCATCACAAAAGGGTTCTCATCCAGGAAAATAGAGGTCATTGTTCTCCTCTACTCGACACTCAGACCCTTTTAGAGTACAACACCCCTTTTGAAATGTACCTCACAAGACATCTGCAACAGCTGGAAAGGCTGCAAAAATACCTCACAAAGAGGATTACCGGCCTCAAACAGATGCCCTACGCAAAACTCAAAAAACTCCAGCTTTACTCTGTACCATATCGCCTACTCCAAGGTGATCTCTGCTTAACATACAAAACTATGTCAAACCCAGAGCTGTTGGAAATGCTTACATCCCAATCCCTCTGAGCTACATGCTCTAGGGACCTAAACCTTGTCACCACAATAAACAGAACATGCTGGAGGAATAAATTCCTGTCCCAGAGACCTGCCATACTTTGGAACAAGCTACCCGTCTATGTCGAGCAGAGTTCCTCATTAGCACTCTTCAGGAAAAATCTTGATGAGTGGATGGGAAGTAAGAAATTCACCCCGGGGATGTGGCTCTGCTCAACAGGGGCACAGGAAAATAACTTTCTTGGGTGGCGAAAGCCAGGGAACCTTGTTGGCTAGGCTTACTTAAACCCTTGGGCCGATAGCCTAGTACCTACTTATGAACCTATGTGACATTTGCAGAGGGTTTTTAAGGGTCACACGTATTTTAAACATGTCTGACGAAGTCTTTTTCATGAAAGCACTCACAGGTGACTGGAATGAACTCTGGGGTTCTAGCTGTGCCTTTTGTTTTTTGTTCACCTTTGGAGCCTGACTGCTTTCCCCTCTGTTCTTAATAAGCAGGTCATTTCTGCAGGGTCAAGGATTCCCCTTAGATACCCCTGTAGGAACCATTTAGCTGATCCAAATTTGGTGTCCCTGGATTCCAGCAAGGAAGCAACCTCTACTCCAACAAGGAACAACAAGGAGAGATTAGCAATCAGCATGTTTGTGGAGGGAAAGTATACTCCTCTGCTGCCTTTCCCTCAAAGTCTTAAATTGCCAGTCCCACAAACTTAACTTCTTGCAATCTCTGTTGGAGAAAATGAGGCCCAAGGCAGATCGGATTCAAGACGGGGAGCTTTAGCAAGAGATGTTGGACTTATACAGCCTCTCTTTCTAGAATGCCAAGCACTTGAAGTATGGCCAATAGTGATGTGGATGCATCAGTCAGGACAGCTACCAGTTCTGCCTGAGAACCATGTCCCTATTAAAACATCTAAAGACAGAGATTCCCCGATTTCCACTGAGTAACAATCTCCTCTTTGAAGCCCCCCCCCCCCCCCCAGTCAGGAACTCTGCAAAAACTGGAGGAGAAGGAAAATATCCGTGTAGTCTGCAAGACAGGTTTTCCAGGCCTATGTTCCTAAACACAGCAATAATTTTACAGCAAAAATCTGGTCCTCTCACTCTAAACAAGACAGTGCTATGCCTGGCAAAGGGAAGAAGGGTTACGTGTAGGAAAGAATTCCAAGGTAGACTCTGAGAGAAGCCTGGAATCCAAAACCAGAGTGTGCTAAATATCATTCAGAGATGTTATGGGTTTCAGTTCCAAAACATTCAGAAATTGAGGCATTCCACTATTCCACCCACAGACCCATGTGCACCTTACTCCTGTAGTCCTTCAGGAAGTTATACCAGCCGAGGCTGTAGAAAGGATTCCACTGGAGGGAAGGAAGAAAGAAGGGGTTCTTCTCATAACTCTTCCTAGTCCCAAATAAAGTGGGTTCATGAAGACCCATCCTAGACCTTTCCTATTTAAACAAATACTTCAGGATTGCGAAATTCAAAATGTTTACCTTCCAACGCTGCTGTTGCTGCTGTTTTCCAACACACTCCTGGGCTGACTAGATCTGAAAGATACTTATCTTCATCTCTCCTTTGCCAGGAGGCACAAAAAATTCCTCATATTTGCATCAGGGAGAGATCTTTTATAGTTCCCTTCCTTATCCTTTGAATTAGTTAATACATCCAGATTATTTGCAAAATGTCTCGATCCAGTACTTGTTTATTTCCAAGACAATGGTTGCTCAAATTTACCCTTAACTCAACAACTGCCTTATATTGTCAGAATCCCAACAGGAAATCTTCAGTGCTTTAGATTTCACCCTGAATTGCTTCAGGAACCTGGGCTCATAGTCAGTAAGGAAAAGTCCTCTCTGAACCTGGCAAAGAAATGTCTTCTCGCTGGCATTACTGAACACCACCCTGAGCAGATCCTTCCTTCTTTGGGCCAGAGTGGTTCATTAAACAGAGTACTTCAAGAGCATACTGCAGGAGGCAGAAGTCACTGCCAAGAGAGTTCCTTCATTTGACAGGTTTCGTGGCATCTTGTACATTAATGGTGCCCCTAGCTCACCTGTACATGAGGAAACTCCAGTGTGGTACCTAGGAAATTGTCAACAAACTCATCCATCAGAGACCAAAGTCTGTCATCTTTTCATCAGATGGGAGACCTCTTGGTGGATGTCCTTCAGGGTACCACTGCCTACTGTGATTGTGACCACAGAGTTTGCAGACCTGCCCGGGAAAACCCATGTAAGTGCACATCAAGTCCAGGGTACTTGGGAGGATAAAGTGAGGATAAAACAGTAAATGTAAAAGAAATAATGGCAGTCATACGTTCCCCTGAAAGCATTTACTCCTACCCTAAAATAAGTCAGATGAGGACTAACAATACCACTTATGTGGCGCACAAACAAACAAGGAAGAATGACATTCTTTCTACTCTGTCTGCCTGCCATGCAAGCCTAGGAGATGGCGTCAAAGGCAGGTATGACTTTTGCTGCAGCTTATATCCCACGTCATCTAAATGCATTAGTGGACAGGCAGAGCAGATCGCAAACAGAACCCCACAGAATGATGGCAAATAGGGACACCTCCCTGGGTCTGATCTAGTTGTAGAGTAAGACCAGAAATAGACCTGTTTGCCTCCCATCTGAAAAAGCTTCTGAGAAAGTTCTTTGGCAGGACAGCAGTTTCAGAAGCTTGTGAAATGGAAGCCTTTCTTCCAAATTGGGCAGGTCTGTTCTTTACATTTTGTGTCCAGTTCTCTGGATTGCCAGTGTACTGCTAAAAGTAAGGGGTGTAGACCAAAGTCAGTTCTAATAGCACCCTTTTGGCCAAGGCCACACTGGTTTCCTCTCCTTCATATGTTCATAGATTACTTGTCTTGCAGTCCAGGGGGACCATTGAAGGAGCCTAACTCAAATTCGGATTCAGTTCGAGTCATCAAAGGTAATTTCAGTCAATAAGGAAAAAAAGAATATGTTGCCAAAACTACCTTCGGCAAACAACTCAATAATTTTGATTTTGAAGGCAATCACCTTTTCATGCCTAAACTGGTATCCAAAATGAGCCTGAATCGGGCCATTCACCTACCAATTTTCTTTATACAACCCTTGAATTCAGGAGAAAGTCCTCTGCATTCACTTGATGTACATTGCGGAGAGTTTGCTTGCGCAGAAACAAGTAACTCAGTCTGATCAGCTATTTCTCTTGTGTGCCAAAGAGAAAGATGGTAAACCTGTTTACAAATAAACTCTTTCTAAATGTTTGGCTCACTTCATTTCCTCGTGTTATTCAAACTATGGCATGCCTGTCCCTGGCAAGATCAGGACCATCCCCACTAGATCCATCACTGCCACCACAGACGATGGAAGTATTACCTAGGCTATCCTTGGTCATCCGTGCACGCCTTTTCCAAACACTGCAACCTGTAGTGGCAGCCACTAGTGCCAGGGCAGAGTTTGCGTCTGCTCCTCTGCAAAGTCTCCTATCCAAATAAATTTCATTTGCTACTTGAGATGTGCTTTTGGAAATGTTCGTAGATGGCGAGGATTGCACCACTCAGTACTACGATGAACATAGTACAGTTGTCTTAGCAACTTATTGTAAACTGTTGTTTGAGTAGGGTCAGTGTTGCAGTTCAAGTACCATTCCTCCTTCCCTTTTACTGATCTTCATCCTATGTCCATGCAGGCTGGGGTTGTCTCCCTAGAGCCTGACTAAAATCACTGTTGCAGTATTTGTGATCAGTGGGTTATCACTGCTGATATCTGGCTGGAGCACCAAAGCCTTACCTTTCCAGTATCGTACTTCTGATGGGTGAACTCTGCTCATATGCATAGGAGTATGTAGGTGGACATATGGCTGTAATTCCTCAGACTGTTTTTACCACCAGAACAAATGCAGGTTGCATATCTGTCAGACTGACTGTTGTTTGGTCATTGGTACTGTTGCTTTGAATAAAACAGAAGTGCCTCACTGGGGAATCTTTCTTTACCTTTTCAAGTCCAGGTATTGGGTGTTTACTAGGAGGGGTAGACTCGAGTGAAGTAAACAAATCCCATACAAAGACTTGTATACAGTGTTTTTCTGCTTAAGAGTGGAACACTAATACAAGGCCTATTCCATTTGCTAATTGTTTCTATCTAAGATGTAATCTCCCTCAGTACTTTTCTGGAGACCCACAGTCTGAAACTCTTGGCCTACTCCAATATGGCAGATACTGCTTCTCCAGACGTACCTCTACCGCTTAAGAAAAAGCTTAAAATACCTAGGCCATAGACTGTCGGTTCTTTCAGATTCTGATGAACCCTCTGATGTTTCAGAACCTGTTGTGTTTAATTCCATCTCAATTGTCCTCTCATGAGACCCTGCATGAGGCAGGCATGGCGTCAGAGGACTTTTCAGTTGAGGAATCCACAGAAAAAGCTAAACTGTGAGTTATCTCCGAGCGCCAAGAGTGAATCATCCAGATAATAGTTAGAGAAGAGTTCCCAGGTAAATTTATTGAGGTACATCAGAGGTCTGAACCAGCATGCTTGCTTTAGGCAGACATCACTCCAAAAAGGTGCCAAAAAACTAAACATGTAACTTCTCCCTCTCCTCCTCCTCCTAGGAAGAAGAAATGGAAAGACTTTTCTCAAGGTTTTTTCAAGACCATTTTGGCCATGAAGTCTCCCTTTTCTTCGCAACCCCCTCTCCCCACTCCTGAAAAGTTTGCTGTGGATTCATCTTCCTCTGAAGATGAGGAGGCTTCTGATTCTGATCATTCCCTGGTCTATTCCATCCATATCCATTCTCCTGGCCAAGTCCCTTAAGATGATGAAGTTCTCCTTTCCGCCTAACTCTGCTGTGGAAGAAGCTTCTTTTGGAGAGAGAATGTTAAACATGGTGTAACATTTTGAGTGGTAGTCTAGGCTGATTAGAGGTCCAGAAAAGATTGTACAACGTCTTGGAAATGCTCCTTTCCCTGATGTTCTTCATGTTTCACTGTTGCAGTCATTACATTTGGGTAATCTGCTGGGAGGTTGCCCTCAGTCGGCCTGATTAACAAAGTCTTGGGTCCTGTGTCAGTTGCTGTCCCTTCTTCCATGACGTCAGGTCGTCAGGGGTATAAAACATGCAGCCGACGCCATTACATCAGTCTTTCTTGCTGCGTGGTGCCCGAAGCAGAAGCAGTTCGCAAGTGGCAGTTTGCAGACTCCTGAATTTTTCGTTTTCGAGTTTCTGAACCGAAGTCTTCAACTAAAAGGCTAAATACCCCGTTGGGGAAACTTTTTCTTGCTCCTTACCGATGTCAGTAAAAGTTAATAATTGCATTACTTGTGGGAAGCAAATACCTCAAGGATTTTCATTTGTACTGTATTCCTTGTCTAGGCCCTGATCACAACGAGCCTTGCTGTCGGTTTTGTGCTAAATTTAATGAACGCACTAAATGTCGGTATATTTTTGCTTCTAAATATTTTGGCTCACGCTTTAATTATCCAGAAATGTCGGTTAGCAATCCAACTACCGGAATACCTAAAAAACGCAAAGGAAAAGAGACAGACCGTCGAGGTCCAAAACTGACAACAACGATTCTCCTAAGCCATTCGCCAGTTCGCCGGCATTCAGTGAGGTGCTTTCACAGCCCCTGATACCTGCTACGTCTGACTCGCAGGCCTCTACTGAGACCCATTCAGAGTCCGGTATGCCGCGAGATGCTTCAGTTATGGAACCCGTGGATGTCTCTACCTTAGATGGGTCCAGAGCCCCTGTGCAGTCACTGGCTTCTGAGGGTGTTTTCAGGCCTACAGATTTGTATATTAGACCGACACCATCTTCAAAACTAAGGCCAAAATCTAAATCTATGTCTAAAAAACTGACGTCTGGGCCACATGTGCAGGCCCCTATGCCTAAAAAACAAATGATCAAAATGGCTGAGGATTTAATTACTCTGATCAGGCGTAGCCAACCCCCCCCCCCCACCTTCTAAGAGGCCTAGGCAAGACATTGATTATGACTCTTCTGAACAGGATTCTATTTCTTCGGACTCTTCTAATGAGCAGGATTTGTCTATACCTACTTATGAGGACTCTGATGCAGAAGATTCCATTCCTTCTGCTTCTCCCCCCAAGGATTTTTCTTTTGGGGAAACTTTACATACCATAGGGGAACATTTCCACTGGGAAAGTCAGGATTTCACTGAATCTAGAAAGAGACTTGGGGATTTTCTTCTTCTTCCTCAGCAGAGGCCTTTGGCTATATCTCCTGTCTTAGACATTGTTGATGATGTTTTTGCAGAATCTAGTATGGCTCCTGATTCTCTGCCTCCGGCTCCTTGTAGCCAGACAGATACTACCGGGTTCCTGACTCCCTCAAATTCCTTTTCAAAAGTCCTATTGCAGATCCTGAAACCATTTCTCAGGGTCCCAAGGGCATTAAGGCCTCTACTGCTAAAAATCATACTCCTTCTGATAGAGATTCCAGGGTGCTGGATAGGTGGGGTAAGAAGGTTTACACTTCTGCAACCTTGGCAATCAGGGCTTTAAACTGTCAATTTCATATGCTTAAATACCAGCAGCATATCATGGGACTGCTTAAACAGAGAATGATGTTAATTTCTGACTGTGTGGAAAATAAAGATTTACAGGATTTATTGCATTCAGCTGAACAATTTGGAAAACATACTTTGCAACGTGGTTTTGACTCTTTGGAGGGCTCTTGCAGGGCTGCTGTAACTGGCTCTGTGCTAAGAAGGCATGCTTGGCTCAAAGAATAAACTCTGCCTGATCATGTTAAAGCAAAATTGTTGGATGCTCATTTACAACAGGACCGTCTCTTTTGTAATAAGGCTGAAGAAGTTTTAAAAAAGATGGAAGATAAAGCTAAATCTATGCAAACTGTGAAAGATTTCTTACAGGTGCAACCTCCAAGATTTAGTAGGCACTGTGGCCTACTAAGAACTGGTCCTTTCCAGTTCCTTTGAGAGCCACTCAAGTCAAATCCAGACATTCCAAAGGCTCCAGGTTTCAGTCACAAGGCACTTTTCGAACAAAACAATGGGGTGCCTCCTCCTCCTCTAAATCTGGAAAAAACAAGTCACCTCCCTATGGTAAGCAGTCTCAGTGACTTCCCTCTACACTTACCAAGCACTTACCTTTTAGCCGCCCCTTTGGGGGGGAAAACTGGCACTTCATGTAAGAAACTGGCAACTTATAACCCAGGACAAATAGGTTTTAAATATAGTATCCCAGGGATACAGATTTCATTTCCACACGTTGCCAATCTCAAACGGTTGGCCAGACCTGCCCCCAAATCAGTGGGCAGAGGCCCAGAAACAAGTACCGTCTCTCATGAACATGGGAGCTATTCAACCAGTCCCAGAAGAGGAAAAGGGACAAGGTTTCTATTCAAGACTTTTCATGGTACCCAGAAAAGACAAATCATGGCATCCAATTCTGGACTTATCTACTCTAAACACTTCTGGACATTCCAAAATTCAAGATGCTTTCTCTTCAACAGTTACTTCCTATGCTAGGCAAAGATGCCTGGTTGGTAACTCTAGGAGGCTTACCTGCATATCCCAATCAGGGAATTTTGCAGAAGATACCTCCGCTTCAAAACAGGCTTTTTGCATTACCAGTTCTCTGCACTGCCCTTTGGCTTATCTACTGTGCCCAGGGTCTTCACAAAGTGCCTAGCTCCAGTAATTGCATTTTGCAGGCAAAGAAGTATTCAAATATATCCATACCTGGACGATTGTCTAATTCAGGCAGAAAATAGGGACATTCTTCAAAAACATCTGGCGTTTGTAAAAAAAAAAAAAAAAAAAAAAGGGTTCTAACTTGTCTAGGGTACACCATAAACGAAAAGAAATCACAACTGGTACCCTCTCAAAAAATTACATTCCTGGGTGCAAGCTTGAGTACAACTGCCCAGATGGCTTACCTTACGCCAGAAAAGCAAATTCATTTGTTGACTTACTTCAAACAAGTGGCCACAAAAACCCTGCTATCTGCAAGACAAATTCTGTAAGCCTTGGGGTTCATGGCCTCCTGCATTCTTCTAATTCCATATGCAAGACTGTGTATGAGGAAACGTCAGTGGTACTTAGTTTATGGAGTCAACATTGTCACAGCCTGGAAACAATGATTTCTATCATACCTTGCCTGCAACTAGGGTTCCTATGGTGGGCAGAGGCCTGCCACCAAAACAAGGGACTGCCATTCACTCCACCCCCTACCGCCCAAACCTTAGCTATAGACGCATCAGACTATGCTTGGGGGTGGGGGGGCGTATCTGGCAGGGAAGTACATTCAGGACAAATGGAGCCCAAATCAAATGCACCTTCATATCCGTCAAAAAGAGATGCTAGCTGTACAGAATGCACTGACAGCCTTCAAGGACTACCTTCATCCAGGACAATTAATGATAGACAACACCACAGTTATGTGGTACATAAACAAGCAGGGGGGTAAACACTCTTACCCCCTTTGCAGACTAGCCATGGCATTGTGGAACACAGCCTTGACCTATCAAATTCAACTACAAGCTCAATTCCTGCCAGGAAAGCTGAATACTCTGGCACACGGACTAAGCAGAAATCTCATGGACCCACACAAATGAAAACCGGAACCACGGATTTTCAACATGTTGGCACGCAAATGGGGGAGTCCAGACATGTATCTTTTTGCCTCACCCCAGAACTATCAGTTGGACAAATTTTGCACAAGAACTCATCATAAAAAAGCCTGGAAAGTGGATGCTCTATCATTCAGCTGGAAAAACCTATCAGTCTATGCCTTTCCCCCTCTACCTCTGCTCTCCAAAGTTCTACTAAAAGTCAAACAGGACAAACCAAAAATGATTTTGATTGCTCCAGACTGACATCACCCACAATGGTACCCACTCCACACCTTCCACCGTGGCACCTGCCTCAGACACCTTACTTACTGTCTCAGCAGAACAACCAAATTCTGCACACTTTGCTCCAAACTTTGAATCTTGCAGTGTGGCTAATCACCTAAATTCACCCTTGGCATCCCTCAGCAAACCTGTGATGGATGTCATTTTGAGGGCAAGAAGGCCTAGTACTAGAAAATCTTATGCTGATAAATGGAAAAGATTCTGTGCCTGGAATCAATCACAAGGGATAAGCACAACAGTGCCCAATATTCTTCATATTTTACAATATTTAACTGAGATGCTTCACAAGGGCCTGTCTTTTTCTTCCATAAAAATCCATGCCTCAGCCATGTCAGTTCATTACAACACAGTACCTCCCCTCTTCTCTCATCCTCTGCTAAAGCAGTCTCTCAGAGGGGCAAAAAACTTAAGACCACCCAGGAGAGCTCCAACCCCTGCCTGGGACCTCAATTTTGTACTGGAAAAACTCACTCTCCCTCCTTTTGAGCCAGCTGCTACTGCAGACTTAAAATTTCTCTCCTGGAAAACAGCTTTCCTTTTAGCAGTCACTTCAGCTAGAAGGATTTCCGTATTACAGGCACTTATGGCAGTGGAGCCTTTCATTATTTTTCATGCGGACAGGGTGTCTCTCAGGACCAGTCCATCCTTCATGCCTAAGGTGGTATCCACTGTGGCTCTTAATCAGACCATTCATTTGCCAACTTCTTTCCCAACCCACAGAACAAGGGGGAACGGATTCTGCATTCATTGGATTTACACAGGCAACTTAGATTTTACTTAAAACAGGACAAAATCTCAAAGAAAATCTGAACAACTACTGGTGGCATTTGCTGCAGGGGCAGAAGGAAAGGCCATTTCAAAGCAGACCATTTCCAAATGGATAAGCCATTGCATTTGTTTCTGCTATATGCACCATGGTAAAACTATCCCCCAGGGGATCAGATCTCCTTCCACCAGGGATGCATCTACTTCTGCAGCCTTTCTCAGAGGTGTTGCTACCAGAGACATTCTAGAAGCTGCTACCTGGAGCTCAGTTCATACGTTCACCAATCATTGCCATTTACCTTTCTTCTCTAAACAGAGCTGGCTTTGCCTCTGCTGTCCTGCAGGGCCTTATAGCTGGTCCTAATGCTGTATAAATCCATCCTCCCAACCATAGCTTTGGGAATCTACCCAAATGTAATGACTGCAACAGTGAAACATGAAGAACATAGTACAGTTGTGTACACTTACCATAAATGTAGATGTTCGAGTGTATTTACTGTTGCATTCCTGGTTACCCTTCCTCCAACCCCCCTTTTTTTTCTCTTACTATACCTCTTCTTTCCTTTACTATGCTTAAAAGCCTTTTTGGTGTATTTGCTTTTGTTTGGAGGTATATTTTGTGTTTGTAATTACTTATATATTTGGCTCCCCATTTGGGGGGCACCTGACATCTGGGGCAAGGAAAAACTGATGTAATGGCGTCACTGCATGTTTTATACCCCTGATGTCATGGAAGAAGGGACAGCAACTGAAGCAGGACCCAAGACTTTGTTAATCAGGCCGACTGAGGGCAACCTGCCAGCAGATTACCCAAATATGACTGCAACAGTGAATGCACTCGAGCAAATACATTTATGGTAAGTGTACACAACTGTACTTTCCTCCTGTTCTAGAGTCATTCTTAAATGCTTTTCAATTCACCTCTCCTACCCTTCACTCCCAGCTCCCTGCCCCCCAAAAGCCAGACAGATTTATAAAGTCCCCGATGATCTCAAGTTATTGTTCAAAAATCCTGTAATGGACTGGTCTGCAGTACCCCCCCTGATAAACTAAGTCCTTCCTGATGCCAGTGTTCTCTCCTCAAGCAAAGTTAACAGGGCTGTGGATAGATGGGATAAAAAAGTTTATACCTCCTATACTCTGGCATTCAGGGCTATTAAGTTACATATGAGAAAATGTCAGTGGTTGCTAAAAATTGTTTGGCAACAGCATTCTTGCCTCTACTTACATCCTTAAAAAAGAACTGCTATGGTGTTCAAAAACCATACTGCAGAATCCAGGTACAAATTTGTCTGGTATAAGCAGACAAAACAGTAACCAGAGACAGTTCAGAAATAGCCCGGGGTGCTCACCTAGGCCTCATGAAAGTGTAGTGCATCTGAACACAGCAACAGAGAAAACTGCATATAAACCAAAAGGAACTGTTAGCAGTTTACCTGACCATAAAAGCCTTTAACTGCAGGGACCTTGCAGAATAGGACTGACAACATCATAGTGATGTGGAACATAAACATGCAAGGGGACCATTTGTTCATTCTCAGAATAAATATTTGGATGCTGGCACAAGAACTAGAACTGACTTTTACAGTATATTGGAGTCTGGGCCAGAAAATTACCCTGGCAGATTCTTTAAGTAAGGATCTTCTAGTCCCCAGTAAATGGATGCAGAAGAGGGAGTTTTCCTCTACTTAGACTTACAATGGAGATTCCATTCAGTAGACCTGTTTGTCTCTCACCAGAACAGACAATGTCAGAAGTTCTTCTCCAGAACCAACAGACTAGGACTTGGAAAATAAATGCATTCTCATTCAAATGGACCAACCTGTTCTATATGTCTTTCCACATTTACCTTTGATCCTAAGGATCCTGATAAAAGTCAGGTCAGACAGATTCAGTGTTGGCCCCTTCTGGATGAGGTAGCACTGGTTCTCCCTCCTCTTGTCCTCCACATTTAAAGGAAATTCCACACTCTCCCACAGGAAATAGACCTCAGCCAGACCAGGAGATCAGTATTTCATCTGCAGCTGGCCAGAGTCAATTTAACAGCCTGGAGGATTGGGTTTTGACACCAAAAATGTCAGTTATTCCAGTAAAGTGTTATCCATTCAGAAAGAGGTAAGGGAACCTACTACCAGAAAATTATACCTAGCAAAGTGGAAGAAATATTTTCTATCTGGTGTCACAGCAGAAACACCACCCTGGCTTAGGCAGACATCTGCTCAGTCCTGGAATACCTTTCAGGCTTGTTTAACCAGGGCCTTTTCAAGTCCAGTATTAAGGTACACGCTTCTGCCATCAGCTTGCCTGCACATTTCTCCTTCTGTATGCCTGCAAAAACCCCTCATTAAATTATTTCTAGAAGGGATCATTTACTTAAGACCACCCAGGAGGAATCCGCTTCCTACATGGGATCTTAATTATATGCTAGAAAAACATCCCTTTGAGCCATCAGCTTTTGCCCCTCTAAAGATGCTCCCTTCCATCTTACTTATCATCTCACCCAGATAGGTCTCATAGCTTCAAGCCCTTATGTGCAAAGAACTTTTCACTGCCTTTCACAAGGATAGAGTAACCCTTAGAACTAATCATTCTGCATGCCTAAGGTGGTATTAGAACTTTCCACCTGCTAGTTTTCTTCCCATACCCACAGAACAAAATGGAACAAATTCTTCATTCCTTGGATGTACCAGGCAAATCAGGTACTACCTAGACAGGACTAACACCCCAGACTGAGTGGAGCAATTGTTGGTGCCTTTCATAGTGGGTGAAGAGGACAGACCTGTCTCCAAACAAACCATATCTAAATGCATAGCCAGTTGCATTCACCATGGAAAACATTTACCTTTTCTTATCAAAGACCACTCCAACAGGCACGGGATAACTACCATTGCCTTCCTCAAATGAGTTCTTACCCAGGTTATCCTAGAAGTTGCCACTTGGAACTTTGTGTTTACCTTTACAGAGCATTACCATGTAGGCATTGCCTCCGGGGCTAGAGCAGGATTTGCAGCTGCTATCCTGCAAATCCTTATTTCCTAGGGGGCCAACAAATGCTTTCCACCCAATAAATAGTTTTGGGAGTCCCCCAAAGAGTTAGTACTGCAACACTGACTACGAAGAACATAGTACAATTGTGTCCTACTTACCATAATTGTAGATGTTTGAGAAAAGCAGTGTTGCAGTACAAACTCTCACAGTCTGATCCATTTACCTGCTGACTCTTCCTACCTGCTGGGCGGAAGAGGGAGTTGTTTCCTGCAGATAGTTCTGCTATAATCATCCCCTCTCTGCCTCTTATTTTCCTCATGCATGCTCAAAATCAGACAGTTGGGGAGGTTGTGGTGTCCTCGGACATCAGACTGCTTGTTCACTGCCTTGAAAGGCCTGAAGATGGCGCTGATGGACGCCTTGTTGTACTCTGATGTCAGACATTGATCCTCAGACATCCTTTGGCTAGGGATGATGTAAAGACCTTGGCACTTTGGCCTGTTGCAGGCTTCTGCATGGCAGAAAGAACCCACGAATAAATATTGCAACAATGATATACTCGAACATTTACAATTATTGTATGTGGAATCCAGCTATACTTTCCTTTTACAGGAGGATAGCTTGGGGTAGCTTCATTAGTGAAGTTGTTCTTAACTGTTTGTGTTAATCCCTGCATTGTGATGAATCAACTGCTGCTTTTTTTTTCCAAATGATTAAAGGATAATACCATCATTAGCTCGGAGCTGATCTTCTCCAAATAATAATTGGAAAGTTTTGAGAGATGTGGCAGTCCTATTAGTAATTATGTATTGCAAATTGAGCTTCTGTTGAAAATCTGCGAATGTATCAAGTAGCCTGTATCGAAATATTTTTAGAAGTTTTTTGTCTTGCTTTTGGAGTTCTCAGTAATTCTGCTGTAGTTCTGACCATAATTGTCTCTACTAATGATTTTGTCTTGCACGTGCAGAAAAAAGTTAACCCAGACTTACAAGTGGAAGTAAAGCCTAGTATTCGAGCAAGAAAGATTCAGGAAGAGAAGATGAGAAAGCAGATGCAGAAAGAAGAATATTGGAGAAGACGTGAAGAGGAGGAGCGCTGGAGGATGGAAATGAGGTATGTGTGCAATAATTTGTGCTTACTTGTCATATAACTTGTAGAAACACATTGCTTTTTTCTGTCCATTCCTTGGGGGTACAGAGATGCTAATCAGTACTACACTCTTATGTCCTCCCTTAATCAGTGGCATTTGTCCTGTCTGGGGATCTGCTGAGAACATAGCTGTAGTGACTGCTGCAACTTCCAGTTCCATATTTGTCAATGATTTGGGTGGAAAATCTACGACTATTGATTCAAGAAAATTAGGGCAGAAGTTCTGAATGATTTTTACTTCAGATTAGGAACCATAGAATTTTTAGTCGTGACCGTACCAGGCAGTGCCATTTAAGTCACCATCACTGATTCACATTTAGCATTAAGACAGTTCTCCAGGAGAAAGCCCTGAAGTTTTATTTTCCTGTTTTAGTTTGGAAAACTGCTGCATATTTCCACAATTTTCACATGCAGTCTCATGTTTTCAATTCTTGTTAGTATTATGCAAGTCATCCAGAAAGTTTGTACAGTGTAACTAGTTCACTTTTATTCTGGTCTTGTCTGCATGGGTTTTCCTCGAGGACTCTGGATTCCTTTCATTTCCTAATAACCTGCAGACTGATTGGTTACTTTCAGTTGTCCATGTATTGTATTTACCTTTGAAGACCAGATAATTACTGAAATGGGTCAATGAATGACCAGTTTAAGTACACATTTAGTTATTGAATAAACTGAAAAATAAAATTTAGAAATTAAAAAGGTACTTAAATATATTCTCCCTTTTTGTGCCATTTCTACTTTGTCCAGTCCTCAAATCCCTCAGTTGTTCTGTCAGGGTACCCCTGTGTGGGCCGTCCAACTCCTTGGGAAGTCAGCTGCAAAAGTAACTCATTTATAGTCCCATGGAGAGCAGAATCCCTTGAGGAACTGCTTGCGTGGGACCAGAATCTATCTACCTTAGGGAGTACTTAGGGCAGTGAAATTGGACATCATTACTAGCAACACCTCTCTGTTATCTAAGTGGAGTACCTGTGAGCACCTAATGTCCACTTGAGGTCACATAGGCATTGGGTTCCCCAAACCCTCCACCAGGGTAGGAGAGCTGTCAGTTGCATCATCCTATTTCTCCTTGTTAGTCATACCAGCAGCTCAACTGTGTTTCCAAACCTGGGTCTTGGGCAGCACAAATAGACACCCTGCCTCTGCAATATTGGACTAACTAAAAAAGCACAATTTAGACCTCATTGTTTTCTTTCTTTTTATCTATGTATCTATCTTTCTTTCTTTCTGTCTGCTTGTCTGTCTATCCTTTGTTGACCATGTTAGTCCCACTAGGCTAGTAGCCTTTTTTTAGGGGACACACAAAGTGAATCTGACATTTCCTGGCTCTTGTCCATATTTGTACAAAAAAAAAATGAAATACGTGTACACTTTTGTTAAGCAGCCACCCTGCATGAACACTATCCCCAAATTGGAATAAACTTAAAATGATTTAGATTCTAAGGAGCAGATTAATGGGTATGAAGTTGTCTCATTTATTTATTTATTTTGCATTTGTTAACCGGGTAGAGTCTGGCTGGGCAAGTAGCCCGTTTTCAGCAGTGACTGAGGTAGATAAGCTCCATAGCAATAGTACAAAATGATTACAAAAAATTTTAAAAGATTTACAAACAAGATACAAAAAGTTTAACAGTTGCCAACAATCGCAATTTACAAAAAGGGAATGTAAAACAGAAAACATTAATTTCTTAAGCCTTACTACAGACAGTAATATGAAACTCATTAGATATATAACTAAAAACCATTGTGGTATTTTCATTTGGTAGAAGTAAGATGAAGATAGCAGAATAGAAAGCATTTGATCAAAGGCATGAGAAACTAGCTAGGAGTATTACAGGAGCAAAGCCATTGTTGAGTAAGGTATACCTTTAGGAGTTTTTTTGAAACTCTGACAATCTGTGTTTTTTAAGATATTCTGGGGTAATAGGTTCCACTGATTGGCTACTTTGAAAGAGAAGCGAGAGTCACCAAAGTAATTGTGAGACTTTGTAACCTTGAGTAAAGTTTATCGGATGATCGAAGGGTCCTGGGGTTGGTATTTAGTTGCACTAGGTTGGAGAGTGCAGGACAGTTTTCAGGTTTATGGATAATGGAGTGGGCAGTGGTGAGCTGATTGAGCAATAACAGATTGGGAAGTTCAAGCCAGTGTAATATTTGAAGAGCAAGGCAATGATGGGTCCTGTTGGGTATATTAGCAGCAAATTTTGCTATTTTGTTATAGCAGGAATCAAGTAGATGTAAGTCAGATTTGTGCAGGTTAGTAAAATGTTGAGAACAGTAGAGAAGAGTAGATAGGAGGCGGGATCTGGCTGTGGCAAGTCTGGCATTTTGAGTAAGGTAAGGTAAGGTTTGGTCCTATATAGAGCACCAAGTTTGATTTGAACTTTATTAATTGTAAGTGATGTGTTTATTGAATTTTAGGTTGTTTATTGTGACACAAAGTAGATTTGTTTGATTAACTGGTTCTATTATAGTGCCATTAGTGGAGTAGATGGAGAGAGGAGGTGGTTTTGCTTTGGATGTCCTGTTAGAGAAGATCATTAATTTTGTTTTGTTTGGGTTTACGATGAGTTGAAATTTATTTAGGTAATTTTAAATATCTAGAATTGACATTTGCAGTTTATCTTGGAGTTTTTGGGGTGTGGGAGCAAAGCAAATAAGAGTAGCGTTGTCAACATATTGAATAATAGAAGACGATTTAGTGGCAGTGTTTAGACTATTTGTGAATATAATAAAAAGGAGAAGGCTAAGGATGAAACCCTGAGGAACCCCAACAGAGACTGGGAGGAGTGTGGAGAGTTTATTATCTCATTTGGTTGCCTGTTGTCGATTAGTAAGGTAGCTAAAGAACCAGTTGAGGTTGAAGGAGGCTAGAGTGTTGAGTAGTAGTTGGTGGGATACCGTATCAAAAGCTTTGGACATATCAAGCAATATAGTAGAGACTAGTTGTCCATTGTTTTTAAGGAGGTTGATGTAGTTAGTGAAACTTATGAGGGTTTTGGAGGTACTGTGTTTTGGACGGAAGCTGTGCTGTGAACTAGGTAACAGATTATTTGTAGTGAGGTCGTCTAGAAGCTGCTTATGGGATACATTTCTCTAAGATTTTGGCTAGGAGTGAGAGAATGGCAATACGATAATTAGAGAGATCATTAGATGGGCCTCCCTTGTGGAGGGGGATAATATGGGATATTTTCGATAATGTGGGGACATATTTTTCTGTGATGGAACGATTGATTAGGATAGATATGGAATAGGCGATGGAGCTTGCAGTTTCTAAGAGGTCATTAGGGAGCTGGTCAGCTGCTAGACAGGTAGGTTTTAGTTTTGATAGGAGTTTTTTTGATATGAGGTTTGTATGGCTTTAAAAGAGAAATAGTTGGATTTAGAGTTAGAGGTGTAGGCACTGTACGGGGTTGGTTAGATTTGTTGTTTAAAAGTGAGGTGATAGTAGTGATGAAGTAAGAGTTAAATTGGGAAGTTTATACATTCAGTGCTATTTGTTGTAGATGGGTTGAGGAGGTAGTTAAGGTTGTGCCAACATTTTTGTTGGTTATGTGTTTTTGCTGACTAGCTAGAAAATAAGATTTTTTTGTCAGATATTTGCTTTGTAGTTAGGTTTCTTAGTTTATAAGAGGTGAGGTTTTGAAGGTTTGAAAAGCCGTCCTGGCTATATCCCTTTGTTTAATAAGGCATTTAGCATCTTTGGTTATCCAAGGTAGGTTTTTGGCTTTGTAGCGAATTTTTTTTGTTGGACCAAGGTTATTAAGGATGTTGAGGAAAGGTATCATTAAAATATTGTATGGCTTGGTCTAGTGACCAGTTGCAGATGTTCTTCGTGTTTCACTGTTGCAGTCATCACACTTGGGTTATACTGTCAGGGGTAGCCCTCAGTCGGCCCGAATACCAGAGGCTTAGTATTTCTGCATCAGTTGCTGTGGCTTCAGGACTGACGTCAGGTTGTCAGTGGTATAAAAACAGGCAGCCAACGCCATTACATGAGTCTTTCTTGCTGAGGAGCCTGAAGCAGCAGTAGTTCGCACGAGTGCCGGTTGGCCACTACCTGAGTTTTCATTTCCGAAATTGAAGTTGAAGTCATCTAAAGTTAAGTACCCCGTTGAAGATCCCTTTTTCTTGGTCTAACCGATGTCAGAAAAAGTTAACAATTGTCTCACCTGTGGAAAGCAAATATCACACCGAGATTTTCATCCTTAACTGCATCACCTGTTTAGGCACAGACCACGACATATCTCGCTGCCAGTTTTCTGCTTGTTCTATGCCTGAACTATTCGTCATCAGGTTCTTATTGTAGCCAAATACTTTCACTCTCAATCTCCATATTCCGAAATGGCTTCGGTAAGCTATCCGACTACCGATCTTCCGAAAAAATGTAAGGCTAAAGACAGAGACAGACCGCACAGGTCCAAAACTGCTGATGACGCTTCCATTAAGCTAGTTGCCAGTTCACCGATACTCAGAGGCGCTTTCGCAGCCCCTGATGCTCGCTTTGATGGATTCTCAGGCTGCTACCGTGACCCATTCAGAGTCCGGTATGCCGCGAGACACTTTTTACTACGGAACCTGCAGATGTCTCTACCTTGGATGGGTCTGGAGTGCTGTGCAGGCACCGGCTTCTGAGGAAGTTCTTTGCACTACTGATATTCGACACAAACCGACGACTTTCGCATCTTCAGTTCTTTCTAAAAATATCGAGTTTCTAAGGCCCAGAGTACAAGCTACTCCTAAAAAAATGACTACCCAAACTCAAGCACCTGCTTTCCACAATCACAGATGTTTAAAATGGCGGAAGACCTTATCATGCTGATTAGGGGAAGCCAGCCTTCCCTTGCTGAAAGGAAGCAAGACTTGTCCCCAGCAGCGTTATCTGACCAAGAGTCCGATGACCCTGAGGTTTCTGATTATGAAGACATGCCCCTATCTGCTTATGAGGATTCAGATGCAGAGGAATCCATTCCTTCTGCCTCTCCTCCAGAGGATTTTTCTTTTGGTGAAACCCTACATACTTTGAGAGAGTATTTCTATTGGGAATGCCAGGATTACCCTCAGTCCAAAAAGAGACTCAGGGAATTTTTAGATTTACCACAGCACAGACCCTTAGCTATCCCTCCTGATGTTCATCGTGTTTCACTGTTGCAGTCATTACTCTTGGGTTATCCTGCTGGCAGGCTACCCTAGGCCTGCCTGAATTCCAAAGTCTAGGTCCGGCGTCGGTTGCTGTCGCCTCCTCCCTAACGTCAGTGTGCCAGGGGTATAAAAGATGCAGCGGACGCCATTTTCTTCAGTCTTTCTTGCTGCACGGTGCCCGAAGCAAAAGCAGTTCGCAAGTGCCGGTCGGCCAACTCCTGAGATTTTCAAATACAAATTTCAGAACCGAAGTCTTCATTAAAGCTAAGTACCCCGTTGGGGAAACTTTTTTCTTGCTCCAGACCGATGTCAGAAAAAGTTAACAATTGTATTTCTTGTGGGAAGCAAATACCTCATAAGGATTTTCACTCTTACTGTATTTCTTGCCTAGGCCCTGATCACAACGTTGCTAGTTGTCGGATTTGTGCTAGATTTAACAAATGCACTATTAAGCGTCTGTTCGATTTCACATTTCATTACTTTGGCCGAAGGTTTAATTATATAATGCCGTTGGAACAGCCGATGACCAGAGTTTACAAAAAAACGCAAGGACAAGGAAAAGGATAGGCATCCGAGGTCCAAAACCGATGACGAGGCCTCCGTTAGGCCGTTATCTGGTTCTCAGTGAGGTGCTTTCGCAGCACCTGGCGCCCGCTACCTCAGAGCCACAGGCCACTTCCGACTCCCACGTGGAGCCGACTGGGCCTCTGGATACTCAAGGTATTGGACACTCGGAAATCATTCCCTCAGATGGGTCCGGAGCCGCTGAGCAGGCATCGGCTTCTGAGGGTGTTTTCAGACCTACACAGTTATATGTTAAACCATCTTCAGCGGCAAAGACTAAAGCAGCTCTAAAGACAGAGAAACAAGTACAGCATTCTCCAACTCAGACTACCATGCCTAAAAAACAGATGCTTAAAATGGCCGAAGACCTAATTACTTTGATCAGGGGTTCCCATCCCCCTCCTGATAAGAGGCCTAGGCAAGAAACTGAATATGATTCTTCTGATCAGGTTTCTATTTCCTCTGATTCCCCTTCTGAACAGGATTATTCTTTGCCTCCCTATGAGGACTCTGATGCTGAAGAATCCATTCCTTCAGCCTCTCCTCCTGAGGATTATTCTTTTGGGGAAACCCTGCATACCATGAGGGAGCATTTCCACTGGGAGAGCCAGGATTACTCTGAATCTAAGAAAAGGCTCAGAGACTTTCTGTTACTTCCACAGCACAGACCCCTTGCTATTCCACCTGTTCTAGATATTGTAGATGATGTACAAGAACCCCGCTGCTGACCCAGAAACTATATCTCAGGGTCCCAAAGGGGTCAAAGCTTCCACTGCAAAAAACCCTGTCCCCTCTGATAGGGATTCTAGGGCACTGGACAGATGGGGGAAAAAAGTTTACACTTCTGCTACCTTGGCTGTAAGGGCTTTGAATTGTCAATTTCATATGCTTAAATATCAGCAATAATTAATGTCTCTGCTTAAACAGAAAATGTTGACAAATACTGAATGTTCAGAGAACAAGGAATTGCAGGATTTATTGCATGCAGCTGAACAAGTGGGAAAGCATACTTTGCAATATGGTTATGATTCACTGGAGGCCTCTTGCAGGGCCGCTTTTACAGGTTCTGTTGTTAGAAGGCATGCTTGGTTAAAGGAACAAAATCTGCCTGATCATGTTAAAGCAAAATTATTAGATGCCCCATTACATCATGATACTTTGTTTGGTGCTAATGCAGAGGAGGTGTTGAAGAAAATGGAGGATAAAGCGAAATCTATGCAGACAGTTAAGGATTTCTTACAGGTACAGCCACCCAGGTTTAGCAGGAACTGGCCTTCTAAAAATTGGTCCTTTCCAGTGTCAGACAAACCACAAAGAGGCAGATACAGACGTCCCAGAGGCAGATCTCAGCCCCAAGGCTCATACAGACCTAAACAATGGGGTGCTCCTACCTCCAAAAGCAGAGAAGACAAATCACAACCTTACAGGAAACCGTCCCAGTGACTTTCCTCTGCCAGATCCAAGCACTTTCCTTTTGGCAGCCCCCTTAGGGGGAAAACTAGCACTTTTTTCATCAAATTGGCAAAAGGTTACCCAAGACAAGTGGGTCTTGAACATTGGGTCCCAAGGCTACAGGTTCCATTTTCACACCCTACCAAGAGCAAAACGCATGCCAGACCTGCCACACAATCAATGGGCAGAGGCACAAAAGCAAATCTCAGCCCTCATGGACATGAGGGCCATTCAACTAGTACCACAACAAGAGCAGGGGCAAGGATTTTGTTCCAGACTTTTCCTAGCACCCAGAAAGGACAAAACCTGAAGACCAATACTGGACCTGTCTATTCTAAACACTTTTCTGGAGGGTCCAAAATTCAAGATGTTGACTCTACAACAGCTACTGCCCATGCTGGGCAAGAAGACTTGGCTGGTAACTTTGGACCTAAGAGGCATACCTGCATGTCCCATTCAGACAATCTTGCAGGATACCTCAGATTCATAGCTGGATCAATGCACTACCAATTCTCTGCACTGCCCTTTGGCTTATCTACTGCGCCCAGGGTCTTCACAAAATGCCTGGCACCAGTAATTGCATTCTGCAGACAAAGAGGAATTCAAATATACCCCTACTTGGACGACTGCCTTATTCAAGCAGAGAACAAAGACATTCTTCTACAGCACCTGGCGTTTGTAAAAAGATTACTAATTTGCCTAGGGTACACAGTAAACGAAAAGAAATCAAAACTAGTACCCTCTCAAGAGATAATATTCCTGGGTGCAAGCTTAAATACAACTGCCCAGATGGCTTGTCTCACACCAGGCAAACAAAAGCAACTGACTTGTTACTTCAAAAATTTGGCAACAAAAAAACAGTTAACTGCAAGGAAAATCCTGCAGGCCTTGGGTTTCATGGCATCCTGCATTCTACTAATTCCATATGCCAGGCTGCATATGAGGAAACTACAGTGGTATCTCAAAAGTGTTTGGACTCAGCATTGCCACAACCTGGAGACAGTAATTACCCTCATTCCCTGCCTGCAACAGGAGTTTCGATGGTGGGCAGAGGCCTGTCACCACAACAAGGGTCTGCCATTCACTTTACCCACAGCCAGACAGACACTGATAACGGATGCATCAGATTATGCCGGGGGGGGCTCATGTGGCAGGAAAATGTATTCAGGGCACATGGCCTGCAAGCCAGATGCATCTTCACATCAATCAAAAAGAGATGCTAGCTGTTCAGAATGCCCTGACAGCCTTCAAGGATCTGCTTCATCCAGGACAGCTACTGATAAAGACCGACAATACTACGGTCATGTGGTACATAAACAAGCGGGGAGGTACACATTCCTATCCCCTCTGCAGTCAAGCAATGACCTTATGGGACACAGCATTGACTTAAATTCATCTGCAAGCACAATTCCTGCCAGGAAAAACAAATACTCTGGCAGACAAACTAAGCAGAAACCTCATGGATCCCCACGAGTGGAAACTGGATCCACAAGTCTTCAGTATGATGATAAGGAAACGGAGACGCCCAGACATAGATCTATTTGCCTCCCCTCACAACTACCAATTGCAGAGATTTTGCACAAGGATTTATCACATGCAAGCATGGAAAGTGGACGCCCTATCCTTCAGCTGGAAAAATCAAACAGTATATGCCTTTTCTCTACTGCCTCTCCTTCCCAGGGTACTCCTAAAGGTCAGACAAGAGAAGCCAAAAATGATACTGATTGCACCAGACTGGCCACGCCAGCACTGGTACCCAACCCTAAAGAGCTTGCCTCAAGGTCCAGCATGGATATTGCCTCAAACTTCTCACTTGCTGACACAACAAAACAATCAGATCCTGCACAGCCAACTCAGGACCTTAAATCTGGCAGCATGACTGATACTGTAGCCATTCAGAACAATCCTCTTTCTAAAGCTGTTATGAATGTTATATTGGAGGCCAGGAGGCCTAGTACCAGAACATCTTGTGCAGAAAAATGGAAGAGATTCTGTGCTTGGAACAAGGAACAAGGCCTTGACACGTATGTACCAAATATCCCTCAGATTTTACAATCCCTAACTGAGATGCTGGACAAAGGCCTTTCTTTCTCATCAAGATTCATGCCTCTGCCATTTCAGCTCATTATAATACGGAACCACCTATCTTTTCACATCCTTTAATAAGGCAGTACCTCAGAGGGGTCAAAAACATCAGGCCTCCAAGGAGGGCACCAATTGCCACATGGGACCTCCATTATGTCTTGGAAAAACTCACTCTGCCTCCTTTTGAGCCAGCTTCAACAGCGGATATAAAATTCTTATCCTGGAAAACAGCTCTGCTCCTAGCAATTACCTCTGCAAGACGAGTCTCTGAGTTACAAGCACTGATGGCTGTGGAACCTTTTATCATTTTTCATCCAGACAGGGTTTCTCTAAGGACAAACCCAACATTTATGCCTAAGGTGGTGTCCAGTGTGGCCCTCATCCAAACCATTCACTTGCCTACCTTTTATCCAAACCCACAGAACAAGGGTGAGAAAATTCTGCATTCTTTGGACATACACAGACAGCTATGCTTCTACTTGGACAGAACTAAAGCTTTCAGGAAGACTGAGCAACTTTTGATGTCATATGCTTCAGGGTCACAAGGAAAGGCTATATCTAAACAGACTATATTTAAATGGATAGGCCATTGCATCAGTTTCTGCTATTCTCAGCATGGCAAATCAGTGCCTAAGGACATTAGGCCTCATTCTGCCAGAGCAGCAGCCACTTCAGCAGCTTTCCTCAGAGGAGTACCAACAAAAGACATCTTAGAGGCTGCAACTTGAAGTTCAGTGCACACCTTTACAAAGCACTAACACTTACCTCTTTACTCTAAATGTAGAGCAGGCTTTGCCCCTGCAGTTCTGCAGGGCCTCATAGCCTCTCCTAATCCTATTTAGTCCAGCCACCCATCCTCAGCTTTGGGATTCAACCCAAGAGTAATGACTGCAACAGTGAAACACGATGAACATAGTACAGTTGTGTACCTACCATAAATGTAGATGTTCGAGTGTATTCACTGTTGCAGTCCAGGATACCCACCCACCACCCCCCTTTTCTTTGCTGGGACTTATCTGTACTTCTCTATTCTATACAACCTATGTGATGTATTTGCTTATAGGTGAAGGGAATGTTTATTTTTGTGCATGTATGCTTTATTGGCATATTTTTCAGCCTTCCTATTTGGGGGCAGTTGACATCTGGGGCAAGAAAAACTGAAGAAAATGGTGTCGGCTGCATCTTTTATACCCCTGGCGCACTGACGTCAGGGAGGAGGTGACAGCAACCGCCAGACCTAGACTTTGGAATTCAGGCCGACTGCGGGTAGCCTGCCAGCAGGATAACCCAAGAGCAATGGCTGCAGCAGTGAATACACTCAAACAATTACATTTGTGGTAGGTACACAACTGTACTTTCTGGATGTTGTGGATGATGTCTTTATGGAATGTAGCCTAACTCCTGATACTTTGCCTCCTGCCCCCAGGAGACCTGACAGGTACTACAGAGTCCCTGACTCTCACAAATTTCTTTTCAAGAATCCTACTGCTGACCCAGAGGTCATCTCCCAAGGACCTAAGGGAATAAAAGCAACTAAAGCTAAGAATCTAATCCCCTCAGACAGGGATTTCCAAGCATTAGACAGATGGGGTAAAAAAGTATACACCTCTGCAACTCTTGCCATTAGAGCATTAAATTGTCAGTTCCACATGCTGAAGTACCAGCAACATTTTATGCAACTTATTAAGCAAAAATTATCTACCTTCACTGACTGTGCAGAAAATAAATAATTACAGGAGTTTATGTATTCTGCAAGCCAAGTCAGCAAGCATACCCTGCAATGTTGGGGTTGATGCCCTACAAGCGTCTTGCAGGGCAGCAGTCACAGGTTCTGTACTTAGAAGGCATGCCTGGCTTAGAGAACAGACCTTGCCAGACCATGTCAAATCAGAATTATTGGACGCACTTCTGAACAAAGACAATCTGTTTGGCACCAAAGCAGAAGAGGTTTTAATAAAGATGGAAGAAAAAGCCAAGTCTATGCAGACAGTCAAAGATTTTTTGCAAGTACCACCTCCAAGATTTAGTAGGCATTGCACCTCAAAACATTGGTCCTTTCCAGCCCCCTCAAGGCCACCTCAGACTAGACCTAGGGGAAACAGAACCCCCAGGCAACAGTCCCAGGGTATGCCGAGATCTAAGCAATGGAGTGCCTCCACTTCTAAAACAGGGAGTACTAAGCCACCCCCTTATGGAAAGAATTCACAATGACTTCCCAACTCCTCCCTTCACCTCTGCCCAATTGCTCGTGCCCCTAGGAGGAACACTTGCCTACCATGCAAAAAACTGGGCCTCCATCACCAACGATCGATGGGTCCTTAACATAGTATCCCAGGGGTACAAATTTTATTTCCACATGCTGCCAACCCCAAAAGGGTTCCTAGATCTTCCTCCAAACCAGTGGGCAGAGGCACAAATGCAAGTTCAGTCCCTGCTCTCCATAAGGGCAATTTTGCCTGTTCCTGCAGAACAGGTAGGCCAAGGTTTTTTTTCCAGACTTTTCATGGTACCCAGAAATAGGCACTTGGCACCCAGTCTTAGATCTATCCATTCTAAACACCTTTTTGGTGGTACCAAAATTCAAAATGCTCACCCTACAGCAGCTTCTCCCTAAAATGCCTGGTTAGCCACTGTAGAACTAAAGGAGGCCTATCTGCATATCCCAATCGGGGACTCCAGGAAATATCTACGTTTCAGGGCAGGATCTGTACATTATCAGTTGTCTGCACTTCCCTTTGGCTTATCCACAGCTCCCAGAGTTTTCACAAAATGCATGGCTCCAGACATTGCCTTTTGCAGACAAAGAAATATTCAAATTTACCCCTACTTGGACGACTGCCTGATTCAGGCAGACAGTCAAGAAAAGCTTGACTGGGGTACACTATCAATGAAAAGAAATCCAAACTAGTCCCCAGTCAAAAAATTGTATTCCTGGGAGCAAGCTTGGACACAGCATCCCAAATGGCATTCCTTACTCCAGAAAAACAAGCCTATCTGACAGGCTACTTCTCTCAAGTGGCCACCAGAACCAAGTTATCCGCAGGGAAAATCCTGCAAGCTGTAGGGTTCATGGCCTCCTGCATTCTTCTAATTCCATCCATATGCCAGACTGTATATGAGGAAACTTCAGTGGTACTTAAAAAGTATTTGGTGCCAACATTCTCAGGACCTGGAAACTATCATAACTATGATACCTTGTCTAAGAAAAGAGTTCCTTTGGTGGGCAGCAGCATGCAACCACAACAAGGGACTTCCCTTTATACAACCCCACGCCACCCAGACCCTAATCACAGACTATGCCTGGGTGCACATCTGGAAGGCAGGTGCATTCAGGGCCACTGCAGCCCAAATCAAATTCATCTGCACATCAACCAGAAAGAGATGCTAGCTATTCAACATGCTCAAACAGGTTTCAGATCCCTGCTCCCTCCGGGACATCATCTAATCAAAACCAACAACACCACAATGATGTGGTACATCAACAAGCAGGGGGGAACCCACTCTTACCCACTCTGCAGGCTAGCCATGACCCTTTGGAACAGGGCTTCAGCCATGCATATTCACCTGCAAGCCGAATTCCTGCCAGGCAACCATAACTCTCTGGCAGACAACTTGAGCAGAAATCTCCTAGACCCACACGAGTGGCAATTAAACCACACCTTCAGCCTTGTGACTCAGAAATGGGGTACCCTGAAGGTGGACCTATTTGCCTCCCCCTACAACCACCAGCTCAGCAAAGCCTGGAAAGTGGATGCCCTGTCCTTCCACTGAGAAACCTCTCAATCTATGCACCCCCCCCCCTTCTTCGTACCAGAGTACTACTCAAAGTAAGGGAGGAGAGACCACAAACAATCCTGATTGCCCCAGACTGGCCACGCCAGTAGTGGTACCCACTACTGCACAGTCTGTCTCAGTTGCCTCCATAGCACCTACCTCAGATTCCAACTCTCCTGACACAGCAGAAGGGAGAGTTCTTGCATCCACAATTACACACCCTGAACCTGGCAGCCTGGCTTATTCCTTGACTTCTCCTCCAGTGGCCAGCCTAAGCAAGCAGGTCCTAGATGTTATACATGAAGCCAGACGACCCAGGATTAAAACATCCAATGCTGACAAGTGGAAAAGGTATTGTTCCTGGATCCAGACTAAAGGAGCTGAACAAGCACAGGCATCTTTACCTCTCATCCTGGATTACCTAGCAGACCACAGAGGCCTTTCCTTCTCTTCCATTAAAATCCATGCCTCTGCCATCTCTGCACATTACAGCACTGAGCCACCTCTCTTCTCACACCCTCTCATCAAGCAGTTCCTGAGAGGGGCTTACAACTTAAGGCCACCAAAAAGAGCCCTTACCCCTGCTTGGGACCTTAACTTTGTGTTGGAAAAGCTCACCCCCCCCCCCTTGAGCCTGCAGATTCAGCAGAGTTAAAATTCCTCTCTTGGAAAACAGCTTTGATTTTGGCCATCACTTCAGCTAGAAGAGTGTCTGAGCTACAAGCACTTATGGCTGTGGAACCTTTCATCATTTTCAATGCTGTGACAGGGTCTCCCTCAGGACTAACCCAACTTTCATGCCTAAAGTGGTGTCCAGTGTGGCTCTCAACCAATCTATTCATTTGCCCACCTTTTTCCTTAAACTTCAAAATAAGGGGGAAAGGATCCTGCACTCTTTAGATGTGCACAGACAGCTCAGATTCTACCTGGATAGGACTAAGCCCTTTAGGAAATCTGACCAGTTGCTAGTCAACTTTGCACCAGGGACAGAGGGCAAGGCCGTATCAAAACAAACCATCCCCAAATGGATAGCACACTGTATCCATTTCTGTTACAAATACCATGGAAAACCACCCCCCACAGGGGGTCAGAACACACTCCAGTATGGCAACTTCAAACTCTACAGCCTTTCTCACAGGAGTCCCTACCAGGGACATTCTGGAAGCTGCAACATGGAGATGTTCATCGTGTTTCACTGTTGCAGTCCTAACCAATGGGTTATTCGGCTCCCGGTAGTCCTCGATTGGCCAGAATACCAAAGGTAAATAAAAATGACGGCTGTTGTCGGTTGTAAAGGACGCCAGGGCGTCCGATACAAAAGAAGGCAGCTGGCGTCACTTCCTCATTCTTCCTTGCCATGGAGCCCGAAGCAGAAGCATTTCTTGCACGAGTGCCGGTCGGCTATTTACCTTTTTTGTTTCCGACTACAAAGTTGAAGTCAACTACAGCTAAGTACCCCATTGGGGATATTCTTTTCTTGCCGTAATGAATGTCAGAAAAGGTTAATAATTGTCTTACCTGTGGAAAGCAGATTCCCCATAGAGATTTTCATTCCTATTGCATTATTTGTTTAGGCCTTGACCACGACGTTCCTAATTGTGAGCTCTGTGCTTCCTTTAATCTACGTACTATTCGTCGTCGGGCTAAGCTTTTAGCTAAACATTTTGGAGTTGGGCCTAAGTTTCAGTATGGCGTCCGCTGGTCTTCAGGCTATATCCCCAAGAAACGTAAGGATAAGGACCACGACAGGCTTCCGAAGGTCAAGTCCTCGGATGATGTTAATTTGGTCAGTCATGTGGTAGCCAGTGAGCCCACCTTTGCAGCCCCTGCAGCTTGCAAATTTTCAACAGCAGGCCTCGGTCGAGACCATTTCAGAGGCCCTCAGGCTTCCATTTTGCCTTCTGAGCTTCCACCTGTTGCCTCTTCAGCTGGATATGGTGCCGCTAAGCTGACTCTGGTGTCCGAGATCTCTAGTCTTCGTTCTGACAGCAAGCTCATACCGTCGACTTAGACTGCAACTTCGGCGGTTGCCAGGCCTCCCGAGTCCTTCAGACTTGCCTGTAAATCTTCCAGTCGTAAACCTGTGAAGAAACAGGCTCCAGTTTCCTCGTTCCCCTCATTCTCTAACCTTTTGACTCTTATTAGGGCTTCACAACCTTTTTTCAAAGAGAGGTAGGGATGTCTCTCCTGAAGCTTTGTCTTATTCAGGTTCTGATACTTCTAGCATTTCTGTTGAAGTTGTTTCTCAGGCTTTCTCTCCTTTTGAGGATTCAGACGCAGAGGAGTCCATCCCTTCTGCTTCTCCTCCAGAAGGTTTCTCTTTTGATGGTACTTTAAATACTCACAGGGAGCATTTTAAATGGGAAAGTCAGGATTATCCCCTTTCTAAGAAAAGGATTAGGGAGTTTTTGGATTTGCCTCAGCATAAGCCTTTGGCTATTCCACCTGTGTTGGAAGTGGTTGATGTTTTTCTGGAAAATTCCTTGACTCCAAATTCGGTTCCTCCTGCTCCCAGGAAACCTGACAGGTACTGTAGAGTCCCTGATTCTCATTTGTTTCTTTTCAGGAATTCGTTGGCTGATCCAGAGGTTATTTCTCAAGGCCCTAAAGGAGTTAAGGCCACTGTTACTAAAAATCATGTTCCTTCTGACAGGGAATCTAGGAACCTAGATAGGTGGGGTAAAAAGATTTATACCTCTGCCACTCTTGCTATTAGATCTACTAATTGTTTTTTTCATATGCTGAAATACCAGCAGCACACCTTGGAAGCTATTAAGTCTAGGATAACAAGTGTGCCTCTGTTGGCAGAGAGTAAGGATATGCAGTATTTGCTGAATTCTGCCAGTCTTGTCAGTAAACATTCTTTACATTGTGGTTTTGACATTCTAGAAGCCTCCTGCAGGGCTACAGCTACTGGCTCTGTTATTAGAAGGCATGCTTGGCTCAGGGAGCAGTCCCTACCAGAGCCTGTCAAGGCTAAGCTTTTGGATGTACCTTTGCATATGGACAGTCTTTTTGGCAACAAAGCAGAGGAAGTGATCAAGAAGATGGAAAACAAGGCCAAGTCTATGCAGACAGTTAGACTTTCTGCAAGTTCAGCCTCCTCACTTTTAGCAGGAATTACCCTTATGAGAGTTGGCCATTCACTGGTACTAGCAGACAGGACCGTTCTAGAACTAGAGGTTACAAATCATCTTCTAGGGAACAGGTGGCTACCCCTCAAAGGTCTAAGCGTTGGCAGGCTTCTTCTTCCAAGGTGGGAAGATGCTCTTCGTGTGTCACTGTTGCAGTCATCACATTTGGGTTATCTGCTTGCAGTAGCCCTCAGTCGGCCTGATTATCAAAGTCTTGGGTCCTGCGTTGGTTGCTCTCTCATCTTCCGTGATGTCAGGTAGTCAGGGGTATAAAGCATGCAGCCAACGCCATTACATCAGTCTTTCTTGTCATGCGGTGCCTGAAAGAGAAGCAGTTCGCAAGTGCCGGTTAGCCGACTCCTGAAATTTTCGTTTTCGAGTTTCAAAACCGAAGTCTTCAACTAAAGCTAAGTACCCTGTTGGGAAAACTTTTCTTGCTCTGAACCGATGTCAGTAAAAGTCAATAACTGTATTTCTTGTGGAAAGCAAATACCTCACAAAGATTTTCATTTGTACTGTATTCCTTGCCAAGGCCCTGACCACGATGTACCTCGCTGTCGGTTTTGTGCCTTATTTAAGCAACGAACTATTCGTCGTTGGTATATTTACGCTTCTAAATAATTTGGTACTCTGTTCAATTATCCAGATATGTCTTCAGTAAACCATCCGACTACCGACATTCCGAAAAAATGCAAAGATAAAGACAGAGACAGGCCGCCTAGGTCCAAAGCTGCCGACAACACTTCTCCTAAGCCAGTTCGCCGGTACTCAGTGCGGTGCTTTCGCAGCCCATGATACCGGCTACTTCAAATTCGCAGACCTCTACTGAGACCCATTCGGAGTCCGGTATGCTGCGAGATGCTTCAACTGTGGAACCTGCGGATATCTCTACTTTGGATGGGTCCAGAGCTGCTGTGCAGGCAACAGCTTCTGAGGGTGTATTTAGGCCTATTGACTTGCATATTAAACCGACGCCATCTTCTTCTTCAAGGCCTAAAACTCGAGCTATGCCTAGAAAACCAACGGCCAGACCACATGGTCAGACCTCTATGCCTAAAAAACAAATGATAAGAATGGCTGAAGACTTTATTACTTTAATCAGGGGAAGCCAACCTTCCCCCTCTAAGAGACCTAGGACTGAATTTGCTTATGATACTTCTGACCAGGATTCTGAAATTTCTGTTTCCTCTGATGACCAGGATTTACCCTCGTCTATCTATGAGGATTCTGATGCAGAGGACTCCATTTCCTCTGCTTCCCCTCCACAGGATTCCTCTTTTGGTGAAACCCTGCATACTCTTAGGGAGCATTTTTGCTGGGAAAGCCAGGATTACTCTGATTCTAAAAAGAGGCTTAGGGATTTCTTACTCCTGCCCCAACACAGGCCTTTAGCTATCCCCCCTGTACTGGACATTGTTGATGATGCCTTTTCGGAATCTAGCTTGGCCCCTGACTCCTTACCTCCTGCTCCCAGAAAACCAGATAGATATTACAGGGTTCCTGACCATCACTAGTTCTTCTTTAAAAATCCTACTGCGGATCCTGAGACCATTTCACAGGGACCCAAGAGCATTAAGGCTACTACTGCCAAATATCTTACCCCCTCTGATAGAGATTCCAGGGCGCTGGATAGATGGGGTAAGAAGGCATACACTTCTGCAACCTTGGCCATTAGGGCCTTAAACTGACAATTTCAAAAGTATCAGCAGCATATTATTGGATTGCTTAAACAGAAAATGATGTTGATTCCTGACTGTGCTGAAAATAAAGATTTATAGGATTTAATGCATTCTGCTGAACAAGTTGGAAAACATACTTTGCAATGTGGTTTTGCTTCACTAGAGGCATCTTGCAGGGCTGCTGTCAGTGGGTCTGTACTTAGAAGGCATGGCTTAAGGAGGAATCTTTGCCAGATCATGTTAAAGTTAAATTGCTGGATTGCTCCCTTAAACCAGAACCGCCTGTTTGGCAACAAAGCAGAAGTAGTACTTAAAAAGATGGAGGAAAAAGCTAAATCTATGCAAACTGTTAAAGATTTGCTGCAAGTAAAGCCTCCAAGATTTAGTAGGCATTGGCCCTCTAAGAATTGGTCCTTTCCTGCCACTTCCAGGACTTCTCAGTCCAAACCCAGAACCAGCAGAACACCCAGGCTTCAGTCCCAAGGTACGCACAGGACTAAGCAATGAGGGGCTCCCACTTCCAAAGCAGGGAGTAGTAAGACTCCCCCCTATGGTAAACTGGTCTCAGTGACTTAACTTTAAAACTTCCAAGCCCTTCTCAACTGACTGCTCCTTTAGGGGGAAAGATTGCTGTGCAGGCAAAAAACTGGGAACTCACTACCCAGGACAAATGGGTTTTAAATATAGGTTCCCAAGGATACAGATTCCACTTCCACACTTTACCAACCCCAAACGGTTGGCCAGATCTACCCCCAAATCAGTGGGCAGAGGCTCAGAAGCAAGTTCTCTCTCTCAAGTATAAGGGCTATTCAAACTGTCCCAGAAGAGGAAAGGAGACAAGGTTTCTACTCAAGACTTTTCCTGGTGCCCAGAAAAGACAACTCCTGGCGTCCTATCCCAGGAGGACCTCTCTATCCTAAACACTTTTTTGGTGATCCCAAAATTCAAGATGCTAACTATTCACCAGTTGCTTCCTATGCTAGGCAAGGATGCCTGGTTGGCAACACTGGATTTAAAGGAAGCCTTACTTGCACATCCCAATCAGGGAATCTTGCAGAACATACCTACGCTTCAAAGCAGGCTTCATGCACTATTAGTTCTCTGCACTGCCCTTCGGCTTATCTACTGTGCCCAGGGTATTCATAAAGTGTCTAGCTCCAGTCATTGCATTTTGCAGGCAAACAAATATTTAAATATACCCATACCTGGACGATTGTCTAATTCAGGCAGAAAGTCAGGACATATTATTGAATCACCTGACGTTTGTACAAAAAGTGCTGACTTCTCTGGGGTACACCATAAAGGAAAAGAAATCACATCTTGTACCCTGACAACAGGTTGTATTCCTGGGAGCAAGCTTGAATTCAACTTCCCAGATGGCTTTCCTCACGGCAGAGAAGCAAGTTCATTTGACAGCCTACTTCAAACTAATGGCCACAAAGACCCTGCTATCTGCAAGACAAATACTGCAAGCCTTGGGGTTCAGGACCTCCTCCATTCTCGTAATTCCATATGCAAGACTGCATATGAGGAAACTACAGTGGTATTTAAAAAGCCTATGGTGTCACCATTCTCAGGATCTAGAAGCAATGATTCCTGTTATACCTTGCCTACGCCTGGAGTTACTTTGTTGGGCAGATGCCTGCCACCAAAACAAGGGACTGCCATTCACACTACCCCCTGCCGCCCAAACCCTAATTACAGATGCATCAGACTATGCATGGGTGGATCACCTGGCATGGAAGTGCATTCAGGGCAAATGGAACCCAAATCAAATGCACCTACATATCAATTAAAAAGAAATGTTAGCTGTACAGAATGCTCTGACAGCCTTCAAGGACTACATTCTTCCAGGACAACTAATGGTAAAGACCGACGACACCACGGTTTTGTGGTACATAAACAAGCAGGGGGTACACATTCCTACCCCTTATGTAAACTAGCTGTGGCATTGTAGAACACAGCCTTGAGCTACCAAGTGCACTTACAAGCTCAATTCCTGCCAGGATAATTGAATACACTGGCAGACGGACTAAGCAGAAAAACTCATGGACCCACACGAGTGGCAACTGGAAGCATGGATTTTCAATATGTTGACAAGCAAATGGGGAAGCCCATACATAGATCTATTTACACGAAGCGCTTTCATCCATGACCATTGTGGGCATCTTCATAGTACAATTGTCATAAAAGCTTGCATCCTTATATACACACTAAGAACACAACGCCCTAATGCTGTAACCAATGAGTCACTTCCATTCATCTGGTGTAATTAATTAGAAATAACTTATTCTTAGTTAAAATAGAATAGACTAGAATAAAGCAAACTGGCTCAAGGACAGAACCCACATGGTTAGAATTGCTGGAGTCATGTCAGACTCCAAACCCATTACAAGTGGCGTCCCACAAGGCTCAGTCCTGGGACCTCTTTTGTTCGGTATATATTTCTCGGAGGTACAGGCCAACACGGAAGGACAGTGGCTGACCAAGTTCGCAGATGACTGCAAACTGGGCGCCATAATCGACTCTCCAGCCGACACAAGCATCCTCCAAAAGGGCCTCATAGGAACGGACAACTGGTGCCAGAGCCATGGCCTCAAGCTAAACGCCAAAAAGTGTATAGTCGTCCCCTTTGTCAAAAACAAAGTGCCCACAAATTACCACATAGGTGGTAATCCATTAAGTACAGAAGAAGTAATTAGGGACCTAGGGACCCAAGTTGATAGCAATCTCTCATTTGACAACCACGTGGCCAAAGTGGTTAGAAAAACATTTTATGTAGCCCACCTAATCATGAAGGGATTCACATCTAGATCAGGGGAGGTCATCGTGCCCCTTTACTCATCTCTCATCAGGCCCATAATTGAGTACAATGCCCCTTTTGGGATGTACCTTGCCAGACACCTGCAGCAACTAGAAAGACCCCAAAAGTACCTCATCAAGAGGATCAAAGGGCTCAAACAGATGCCATATGCTGCCCGATTAAAGAAACTCCAGCTCTACTCAGTGGCATACCGTCTGCTCAGAGGCGATCTGTGCCTGACATATAAAGCCATGTCCAACCCGGAATTAATGGACATGCTGCACCTCAGAAAATCCAAATCCCATCGAGCTACGTGCTTGAGAGACTTGAACCTCAGCACTGAAATAAATAGGACATGCTGGAGGGACAGGTTCATAACCCAGAGGGCTTCCTTCACTCTGGAATAAAATCCCAGTCCAGGTTAGGCAGAGTCCCTCATTGACTCTCTTCAAGAGGAATCTTGATGAGTGGATGGGAGATCGTAGGTTTACCCCTGGTATCACTTCTGTATCACTGTTAGAGGCACAGTATACTAACCTCGAAAAAGGGCATAGCAAAATTAATTTAAAATGGGTGGCGAAAGCCAAACACACTCTGGCTAGGCTTATAAATGCCCTAGGGCAGATAGCCTAGTATGAACCTATGAACATAAATTTCTGTATAAAAGCCCTGTAGCTGACCCTGAAACCATTTCTCAGGGACCCAAAGGAGTTTAGGCCTCATCAGCCAAGAATCCAGTTCCCTCTGACAGAGACTCCAGAGCATTAGACAGATATGGAAAGAAAGTATATACGTCTGCAACTTTAGCAATGAGAGCCTTAAATTGCCAGTTTCACATGCTAAAATATCAGCAATTCTTACGGTCTCAGTTAAAACAAAAAATGCTTCCAGAATCAGTGTCTCCTAATTTTAAAGAAATGCAGGATTTATTGCATGCAGCAGAACAAGTGGGAAATCATACTTTGCAATGTGGTTTTGATTCTCTAGAGGCCTCCTGCAGAGCAGCAGTTACAGGCTCTGTCATTAGAAGACATGCTTGGTTAAAAGAACATATGTTACCAGATCATGTTAAAGCAAAATTATTGGATGCACCTTTGCAGCAGGATGTGTTATTTGGAGTTAAGGCAGAAGAGGTATTAAAGAAAATGGAGGATAAGGCAAAATCTATGCAAACGGTGAAGGATTTCTTACAGGTTCAGCCTCCTAGATTTAGCAGAAACTGGCCAACTAAGAATTGGTCCTTTCCAATTACAAAAGAATTGGTCCTTTCCAATTACAGACAGACCTCAAAGGGGAAGATACAGACGTCCAAGAGGCAGAGGTCAAACACAAGGTTCTTACAGGCCTCGACAATGGGTTGTATCAGGCCAGAAAGAAGAGGAAGACAGGCTCCAGCCATATAAAAAGCAGCTCCAATGACTTCCCACTACAGCTGCCAAACAAATCCCTCTTGGCAGCCCCCTTGGGAGGAAAACTGGCACTCTTCTACCACAATTGGCAAATGATCACCAAAGACAAATGGGTTCTCAACATTGTATTTCAAGGTTACAGGTTCCACTTTCACACTCTGCCAAGGTTAAAAGGAATGCCAAATCTGCTACCAACTCAATGGGCAGAGACTCAAAAACAAATTACAGCACTCATGGATATGAGAGCTATTGAAAAGGTACCATCACAGGAGCAAGGACAAGGATTTTACTCAAGACTCTTTCTGGTACCCAGAAAGGACAAAGCCTGGAGGCCCATTCTGGATCTTTCATCTCTAAACACTTGCCTCGATGTTCCAAAATTCAAAATGTTGACATTACAGCAGCTTCTTCCCATGCTGGGCAAGAAAGCTTGGCTCGTGACTTTGGACCTCAAGGAGGCATACCTCTGCATGTCCCTATCAGACAAAACTGCAGAAGATACCTCAGATTCATAGCTGGTTCAATGCATTACCAATTCTCTGCACTGCCCTTTGGTTATCTACTGCGCCCAGGGTCTTCACAAAGTGCCTGGCACCAGTAATTGCATTTTGCAGACAGAAAGGAATTCAAATTTATCCATACCTGGACTGCCTGATTCAAGCAGAGAGCAATGACATTCTTCGAAAGCATCTGGCGTTTGTAAAAAAGTTAAGTTGCCTGGGGTACACAGTAAACGAAAAGAAATCAAAACTAGTGCCCTCACAAGAGGTTATATTCCTGGGTGCCAGCTTGAACACAACGGCCCAGATGGCTTATCTCACGCCAGACAAGCAAGGACAACTTACTCAATACTTTCAGTTGATGGCAACAAAGACCCAACTCCCTGCAAGAAAAATTCTGCAGGCCTTGGGTTACATGGCATCCTGCATTCTACTAATTCCATATGCCAGACTGCATATGAGGAAACTACAGTGGTACCTAAAGAATGTATGGTCTCAACACTGTCAAAGTTTGGAAACAGTTATACCACTAATCCCTTGCCTTCAACAGGAGTTTCAATGGTGGACTCAAGCTTGTCACCTCAACAAGGGACAGCCTTTTACACAACCCACAGCCAGGCAAACACTGACAACAGATGCATCGGATTACGCCTGGGGAGCACACATGGCAGGCAAATGTATTCAGGGCAGGTGGCCCGCAGAACAAAGGCATCTTCACATCAATCAAAAAGAGATGCTAGCTGTACAAAATGCCCTTATAGCTTTCAAGGACCTGCTGCATCCAGGGCAACTACTGCTAAAGACAACAGTTATGTGGTACATACAGTTATGTGGTACATAAACTATGCAGACAAGCCATGACCTTGTGGAACACAGCTATAAACCTTCAAGTTCATCTGCAAGCACAATTCCTGCCAGGGGAGAAAAACACACTGGCAGACGATTTAAGCAGAAACATCATGGATCCCCACGAATGGGAATTGAATCCACAAATATTCAGAATGACAACACAGAAATAATGGAGCCCGGACATAGATCTGTTTGCATCCCCAGTAAACTGCCAGCTACAAAAATTCTGCACAAGGAGTTACCATCCACAAGCATGGAAAGTGGATGTCCTCCCATTCAGCTGGGAGAACCTACAAGTATACGCTTTCCCACCACTACCTCTCCTGCCAAAGGTACTCATAAAAGCCAGGCAAGAAGAGCCAAAGATGATCCTGATTGCACCATACTGGCCACGCCAGCACTGGTACCCAATCTTAAGGAGCTTAGCACAAGAACCACCCTGGATTTTGCCTCAAATCCCACATCTGCTGACTTAGCACAACAATCAAATACTACACAGCCAGCTAAAGACCTTAAACCTAGCTGCATGGAAGATTCCTTAATCAAGCAAGCAGTGCCTCTCTCCAAAGCTGTTATGGATGTCATTCTGGAGGCCAGAAGGCCTAGTACCAGGAAAGCCTATTCGGATAAATGGAAGAGATTCTGTGCCTGGAACCAAGCTCACAGCCTTGACACTCTTGTCCCAAACATTCCTCAGATACTACAGTACTTGACTGAGATGCTGGACAAAGGCCTTTCCTTCTCATCCATTAAGATCCACGCCTCTGCCATCTCTGCTCATTACAACACGGATCCACCAATTTTCTCTAATCCTCTGTTAAAACAGTACCTTAGAGGGGCTAAAAACATAAGACCGCCCCGTAGAGCACCTACTCCAACTTGGGACCTCGACTTTGTTTTGGAAAAACTAACTTTACCTCCTTTTGAGCCAGTTGACACAGCAGAATTGAAATATATCTCTTGGAAAACTGCTCTGCTCCTGGCAATAACATCAGCACGAAGAGTTTCAGAATTACAGGCACTAATGGCAGTGGAACCTTTCCTCATTTTCCAACAGGACAGGGTGTCTTTAAGAACTAACCCTACGTTAATGCCAAAGGTGGTATCAAGTGTGGCTCTAAATCAAACTATTCACCTGCCAACTTTTTATCCTAAACCACAGAATAAAGGGGAGAGACTACTGCATTCTTCGGACATTCACAGGCAGTTACGCTTCTACTTGGACAAAACCAAAGCTTTCAGAAAATCTGAGCAATTATTGGTAGCATATGCTGCAGGAGCACAGGGAAAAGCCATTTCAAAACAGACTATTTCAAAATGGATAGGACATTGTATACGTTTCTGCTACACATACTATGGAAAACCTTTACCTTGCAGCATTAGATCTCACTCCACCAGGGCAACAGCCACTTCAACTGCCTACCTCAGGGGCGTATCTACCAAGGATATTTTGGAAGCAGCAACTTGGAGTTCTGTACATACCTTCACCAAGCATTACCATCTGCCTCTATACTCTAAATCCAGAGCTGGCTTTGCCACTGCAGTGCTGCAGGGCCTTATAGCCACCCCTAATGCCTTATAGAACCAGCCACTCTACCTCAGCTTTGGGATTCTACCAAGTGTAATGACTGCAGCAGTGTAACATGATGAACATAGTACAGTTTTGTACCTACCATAAATGTAGATGTTCGAGTGTATACACTGCTGCAGTCCAGGTTACCCTCCCTCCTTCCCCTCTTATGGGCTGGTACGTACCTATGTCTTCTACCCTTACTACCTATGGGGAGTATTTGCTGGTAGTTGTAAGTTGTTTTTTGCTTTTCTTATATATGTTTTATTAGCAATTGGAATTGCCTACCTATTTAGAGGCACCTGACATCTGGGGCAAGAAAAACTGAAGAAAATGGCGTCGGCTGCATCTTATAATACCCCCTGTCGCACTGACGTCAGGGAGGAGGCGACAGCAACTGACGCCGGACCAAGACTTTAGAACTCAGGTTGACTGGGGAACCGCCTGATGGCAGGATAACCCAAGTGTAATGACTGCAGCAGTGAATACACTCGAACATCTACATTTATGGTAGGTACAAAACTGTACTATGTTCATCCACCCCACATCTGTAGGAACATCCCTAAATCTCAATTTATGAGGATGAAACGCATTTGTTCAGATGGGAATACTTATGAACACTTCAGGGGTGATTTGGTTCTTAGATTTAGGGACAGAGGCTATAAAATGGGCCATGTTTTACATACGAAACACACTTAACATGAAGCGTGAGAATCTTCTTTATAAAGCCAAATGGAATAGGGGTGGGGGGGGGCCCTTAGATTAGTTTCTACATACAGACGCAATACCAAGGTATTAATGGATATTGTGCAACATCACTGGAATAGTTTGACATCTGACACTAGACTTGGCAAAATTTTGAGCGACAGATGTCACTTTTCCTTCAAGAAAGGCAAAAATCTTGCTGCCTTTTTCAATCATTATAAACATGGTCAACTTCATTATAAGAAACACACACAAGTCACTTTGTCAGATCACCCTTTAATTGGTTGTCACCCTTGTGGTCATTGTGTTCACTGTCCTAGGGTTTTATAAACGAACAGCTTCAGTAGCCAAAATACCCCTCAAGTCTATGAGATTTAATTTTTTGCTAATTGTGTTACTGATTGGGTGGTTTACTTAGCTAGTTGCAATTGTTCAGCATTTTACATAGGGCAAACTTCTAGACCTCTTAAATTCAGAATTTCTGAACATCTTAGCGACAT
Organism: Protopterus annectens; assembly: GCF_019279795.1. Taxonomy (NCBI): domain Eukaryota; kingdom Metazoa; phylum Chordata; order Ceratodontiformes; family Protopteridae; genus Protopterus; species Protopterus annectens. The sequence continues at coordinate 20,180,837 of NC_056726.1, read as the reverse complement.
TAAACACCATAAAGAAACCAACGCCCTCTATAAACATACAATGACACACAAAAATTCTACATTTAATTTTACTGTTACAGATAAAATCATGAGACCCAGAAGTAATAAATTAGGATGGCATGAACTATTAAATAGTATTTAGAAAAAAATGGGTTATTAAACTGGGAGGTCTCTTTAAACTAGGGCTTAATGAGCATCTTTAATTGATCACATGTCCTTTAAATTATGTATATAAAGCATTTCTTATTTAACAGACATTAACACTGATGAAGGCTATGTAACTGTGAAGTCGAAACCGGTCTGTTCCTGTTTTTTTGCCTAGGGCACTTCTACAATAAAGAATTTATCTGGTGCCACTGTATGCTGGTCTCTCATTTTTTGCTATACTTCCTCACACATACAATACACATGGAAGGCACCCAAGTACTGGCAGGATACATCTCGTGTAGCTTAGGTTGCTGCCACAGTGATTTATTTAAGCATCTTTTTTGTTCTGGTAAGTTTACTTATGCAACTGAACTTTGTTGTTTAATAATGTCTGCACCTTGAACAATTCTGGCTTTATGTAGAAAGTTAATAAAGCTAGTTAAAAGCAAGGTTCAGTTTGAGGGCAAAAGTCATAGCACTATGCCTGAATTATAGCACTTGAGAGATGTAGTACAGATAGAAATAACCAGAAAGAAACATTTCACTTTCAGCATGTGTGACTGTTTTGTAAGTTTTGACTTTTTCAAGTCCATACTCCAGAATGCAAATTTCTGTTGACCATCAGAAATAAAACAATGCTGTATACAGCAAAAAATGGGATAGGCATGGAAAAATAAAGCATTAATGAAACATGCAGCTGTTTAGCTAGGCAGAGGGTGTAGCTAGCTACTCTGGCACCCGGTACAGTCCCCATATTTCGCAACCCCACCCAACCCCCCCCCCCCCCACTCTAAATTGGAGGTCAAGGGGGAAAAGTCTTCTTCCACAGAAAGTGAAAAAGAAAAAGTTCTCTTTTAAACAGTCGCATCTGCCTTCTACATTTGCTGCAGGCTGTTGCTACATTTAATGCCACACAGACACAGAGTGCTAAGCACTTCCATTTTTAAACACAAATACAATACCCGCATTCATTTTTGAGTGATTGTGTAATGCATTGCACTGAAGACCAGTCAACATTTTCCAGTCGTACCCCCTAACACTTTGCGCCCAGTCATACTTGTCAACTGTCCAGATTTTTGCCTCATACTTTTGTCTGTTCCTCATAAAATTTGTGGTTTTCTGGAAAATCATTGGGATGATCTGAGGACTGAAATCACTAAATAATGACATAAATTTCAGTTTCAGACTTCATATCCTTCAGAAGATGCTTCCTAACAAATTCTGTTGTTATAGCAACTTTCTAAGTTTGGAAGAGCAATATTTAAAATATGTCCTTATTTTTGTGCCTTTGTCCTCCCATTATGTCAGGCTATGTCCAGATTTCTTACACTGAGGCTGAAAGGTATGCACCTGGGGCTGCTCCCTTTATCCCACCCTAGCTACACTACTGCAGATAAGCATAAGAGTAACAATTCAGAATTGATTTTTACAGCTTGATATTTATATTACTTGCAAATTTTGCCTTCTTATATCACTTCTTCCCCAGTACTAGTGCAGTCATTCATTCCTGCAACTTAATTTTGCTTTGTCACTGCTTATTTCTGCACTGTTTTCCAAGCCCTACTGTTGAACAAGAAAATAACTTTCAAATAAGAGACCATTTTTTATTCAGGCTTTGGGGGAATTTATTGCAAGTGCACAGGAAAATAGCTGTAATCTAGATGCTGTTTTGCTATTTTTCACATTTCAGAATGTGTGAAAAGATGTTGAGCTTTTAAATAGGTTTAAATTGAGTACTGTATTTCTAGAGGAGATGGAGTACCTGATATGAAGGGGTTCAACTTAAAACTGCAGCTTATTTTCCAGATATACTATCTTGTGGATCAGCACTAGTCTTGTTTTTTGAATTTTGCTTTTAAGTGTTGACCATTCTTACAAACTCCTGTCATGCCCTTCTACATTTGGTTTGAAAGTTGTAGTGTCTAGTGAGGAGGTGTAATGTTTTGTTATTTTTTTTTATTTACTTATTCTTTGTTAACCAGGTTAGTCCACTTAAGCTAGTAGCTTCTTTTCAGGGGAGACCCAACCGAGGTGGTATTTATGCATCGGGGGAAATTTGCCCAGGTCATCGGGGAAATTCCCTTACTCTTTTGGGTATGTATAGTGGGATCTTTTGTATCCACCTGAGATACCACTAACTCAAGCAGATGGAGCCTCTGTTTAACATCTCATCCAAAGGAAGGCACACACAGGAGTAAAGCACACACCCCCTTATGCTGCACTGCAGTGCCAGTAATTGATCAGCCTGGCATGGAAGTAGGACCCACAGCCTTCTGCACCACTGGTGAGTGTGCTACCTGTTATGTCACTGATGCACTGACCTTTGCAGGCATTCCATTATTGGCATTGACTGACTTGTAATGTTAGCTCCTTTAACATCTTGAGAGCCCAGCATAGTGTGGGGAGCTGCAGCACATTTTGGCAGACAGTCTGCTACTTCATATCTGAAGTTTACAGGTGGGAATTCTGAGGTGTATTTTCATTAGTTAAGGCACATCAGAAATAGATTTGTTCACCATCTCTATAGATGCAACATGCAGGAAGTAGCCACAGGGCAAATGATCAGGAGACATAGTTGGCTGAGGCTTCAGCTCCTAATGGAGGATGTCAAAGTAGTGCCCCAGTTGATAAGTAGCTACTCTTTGGGGACCCCACTCATGACTTTTTTTATGAGAATAGAGGAAAGGGTTAAGGCCCCCCGTTGCTTCAGTATGGTAGGAAATGTCCTTCAAAACCATGACCCAACCATCACAGGCAAGGAAAAGGCAAGTCAGTATAAGGTAAAAAGGACCAGTTAAATAAAATTACAGGCATACAGCAAGAGAAAGACCAAGAATCCCAAGGGTCTTCCAATAAGGAGTAGCCACGACTCCACTGAAATTCTGATGTTCTTCGTGTTTCACTGTTGCAGTCATCACTTTTGGGTTGTCTGCTTGCAGTAGCCCTCAGTCTGCCTCATTAACAAAGTCTTTGGTCCTGCATCGGTTGCTGTCCCTTCTTCCATGACGTCAGGTCGTCAGGGGTATAAAACATGCAGCCGACGCCATTACATCAGTCTTTCTTGCCGTGCGGTGCCCGAAGCAGAAGCAGTTCATAAGTGCCGGTCCGCCGACTCCTGAAATTTTCGGTTTCGAGTTTCAGAACTGAAGTCTTCAACTAAAGCGAAGTACCCCATTGGGGAAACTTTTTCTTGCTCCTTACCCGATGTCAGTAAAAGTTGTTAATTGCATTACTTGTGGAAAGCAAATACCTCATAAAGATTTTCATCCATACTGTATTCCTTGCCTAGGCCCTGACCACAATGTACCGTGCTGTCGGTTTTGTGCTTTATTTAATCAGCGCACTGTCCGTCGTCTGTATATTTTCACCTCAAAATATTTCGGTTCTCGGTTTAATTATCTAGAAATGTCGTCGGTTAGCCAGCCTTCCAAAAAAACGCAAGGATAAAGATAGAGACAGGCCGCCGAGGTCCAAAACTGCCGACTACGCTTCTCCTAAGCCATTCGCCAGTTCTCAGTGAGGCTCTTTCGCAGCCCCTGATACTCGCTACTTCTGATTCGCATGCCTCTCCTGTGACCCATTCGGAGTCCGGTATGCCACGAGATGCTTCAACTATGGAACCTGCAGATGTCTCTACCTTGGATGGGTTCGGAGCCGCTGTGCAGGCACCGGCTTCTGAGGATGTATTCGGGTCTATGGACTTGCATATTAAATCGACGACTCCTTTTAGGCCTAAATCTCGAACCATGCCTAAAAAACTGACGCCCAGGCCGCATGCTCAGGCATCTATACCTAAAAAAAACAAACGATAAGAATGGCTGAAGATCTTATAACTCTAATCAGGGGGAGCCAGCCTCCCACTTCTAAGAGACCTAGGACTGAAGTTGTTTATGAATCTTCTGACCAGGATTCAGATTTTTCTAATTCTTCTGATGATCTGGATTTGTCCATATCTGCTTATGAGGATTCTGATGTAGAGGACTGTATTCCCCCTGCTTCCACTACAGAGGATTTTTCTTTTGGGGAAACCTTACATACTCTAAGGGAGCATTTCCACTGGGAAAGCCAGGATTTTTCTGATTCAAAAAAGAGGCGTAGGGATTTCTTACTCTTGCCTCAGCATAGGCATTTAGCTATTCCACCAGAACTAGACATTGTTGATGCTTTTTCGGAACTCAGGATCCCCACTCGGGAATTATAGAAAAACTCACCAGCCTGAACATAAACCCCTACGTCACGAGATGGGTTGCCATCTGGCTTAAAGACATAACTCACACGGTAAAAATAGCAGGCTCCAAGTCCGACTCTAAACCAGTCACAAGTGGTGTCCCACAAGGCTCGGTCCTGGGACCCCTACTGTTCGGTATATACTCAGAAGTACAGGCAAACACAGGAGTACTATGGCTAACCAAGTTCGCCAATGACTGCAAACTGGGAGCCATAATTGACTCTCCGGCTGACAGACATTCTCCAAAAGGGCCTTACTGAGACGGACACCTGGTGTCAAAGTCATGGTCTCAAGCTAAATGCCAAAAAATGCATAGTCATCCCGTTTGGGAAAAACAAAACGCCCATGAATTACCACATAGGTGGCAGCCCCCTTAATACAGAAGAGGTAATAAGAGATCTGGGGACCCAGGTAGATAATCTCTTCTTTGACAATCATATTGCCGAAGTAGTTAGGAAGTCCTTCTATGTAGCCCATCGAATTACTAAAGGGTTCGCATCTAGAAATAAAAAGGTTATATTGCCCTTCTACTCGTCACTCATCAGACCCATCATAGAGTACAATGCCCCATTTGGGATGTACCTCACAAGACACTTCCAGCAGCTGGAAGGACCACAAAAGTACCTCACCAAGAGGATTACTGGTCTCAAACATATGTCCTATGCAGCCCGACTGGAAAAACTCCAGCTGTACTCCGTGGCATATCACTTACTCAGAGGTGATCTCTGCCTGACTTACAAAGCCATGTCCAACTCAGAATTGATGGACATGCTCCACCTAAAGAAATCCAAGTCACTGCGATCCACTCGCTCTAGTGAGCTAAACCTTGCCACAACAATAAATAGAACATGCTGGAGGGATAGATTCCTGTCAAGAGACTCCCCATGCTTTGGAACAAAATTCCTAACTACATTAGGCAGACCCCCTCACTAACTCACTTCAAGAGAAACCTTGACGAGTGGATGGGTAACAAAAAATACACCCCTGGGATCACTTCATTGGCTCTTCTTGACAGAGGCTCAGTTAATGGTGCGGAGAAAGCTGACACACTGTGTCTAGGCTTATAAATGCCCTCCGGCAGATAGCCTAGGACCTACCTATGAACCTATGGAATCTAGTTTGGCCCCTGATTCCTTGCCTCCTGCTCCCAGAAAACCTGACAGATATTATAGGGATGTTCATCGTGTTACACTGCTGCAGTCATTACACTTGGGTTATCCTGCCATCAGGCGGTCCCGCATTCGGCCAGAGTTCCAAAGTCTTGGTCCAGCGTCGGTTGCTGTCGCCTCGTCCTTGACGTTAGTGCGACAGGGGTATATAAGATGCAGGCGACGCCATTTTCTTCAGTCTTTCTTGCCGCGCGGTGCCCAAAGCAGAAGCAGTTCGCAAGTGCCGGTTGGCCGACTCCTGAGATTTTCATTCCGAATCCAGAACTGAAGTCTTCTAAAAAAGCTAACTACCCCGTTGGGGAAACATTTTCTTGCCTCAGACCGATGTCAGTAAAAGTTAATAACTGTATTTCTTGTGGGAAGCCAATACCTCATAAGGATTTCCACTCCTATTGTATTCCATGCCTAGGCCCTGACCACGACGTCACTGGTTGTCGGTTTTGTGCTAGGTTTAACAAGCGCACTATTAAACATCGGTTTGATTTTGCCCGACATTATTTTGGCAGAAAATTCAATTACACTATGCCGTCTGAAATTCAGACGACCGCATTGCATAAAAAGCGCAAGGACAGGCATCCGAGGCCCAAAACTGACGACGAGGCCTCTTCTAGGCCGGTCACCGGTTTTCAGCGAGGCGCCTACGCAGCCCCTGATGACCGCGTACACAGAACCACAGACCGCCTCCGACTCCCACGTGGAGCTGGCTGGGCCTTCGGATGCACTAGGTTTTCAGCTTTCTGACCCTAACCCTACAGAGGGAACCGAAGTAGCTGAGCAATCCACAGCTACAGAGGGTGTTTTCAGACCTACCCAGTTAACCATTAAACTCTCTGCTAAGTCTAAGCCCCCCTTAAAAGCAAAGAAACAGACGCAACTCTCTCCAGGGCAGGCTTCCATGCCTAAGAAACAAATGCTAAAAATGGCCGAGGACCTAATCACCCTGATCAGGGGGTCCCATCCCCCTCCTCATAAAAGGCCTAGACAGGATGCAGACTATGAATCTTCTGACCAGGTGTCCATTTCCTCAGAGTCTTCCTCGGACCTAGGATATTCTTTACCACCCCATGAGGATTCTGATGCTGAGGAATCAATTCCATCAGCCTCTCCGCCTGAGGATTACTCCTTTGGGGAGACCTTACATACCATGAGGGAACATTTCCATTGTGAAGGCCAGGATTACTCAGAATCCAAGAAAAGGCTCAGAGACTTCCTTTTATTGCCTCAACACAAACCCCTTGCTATCCCGCCAGTTTTAGATATTGTGGATGATGTGTACTCTGAGTCCAGTTTGAACCCTGACTCCTTATCCCCCAGCCCCAGTTAAACCTGATAGATATTACAGAGTCCCTGACTCACAAATTTCTGTACAAAAGCCTTGTTGTTGACCCTGAAACTATTTCTCAGGGACCCAAAGGGATTAAGGCCTCATCAGCAAAAAACTTGGCAGAAAATTCAATTACACTATGAGATGCAATTGAGACAGAGATTCCAGAGCATTAGACAGATGGGGAAAGAAGGTATATACGTCTGCAACTTTAGCAATGAGAGCCTTGAATTGCCAGTTTCACATGCTAAAATATCAGCAATTTTTGATGTCTCAGTTGAAACAAAAGATGCTTCCAGATTCAGATCCTCCTAACCTTAAAGAAATGCAGGAATTATTGCATGCAGCTGAACAAGTGGGAAAACATACTTTGCAATGTGGGTTTGATTCCTTAGAGGCCTCCTGTAGAGCAGCACTTACAGGCTCTGTCATTAGAAGGCATGCTTGATTAAAAGAACATACGTTGCCAGATCATGTTAAGGTCAAATTATTGGATGCACATTTGCAGCGGGATGTGCTGTTTGGAGCTAAGGCAGAGGAGGTGTTAAAGAAGATGGAGGATAAGGCAAAATCTATGCAAACGGTGAAAGATTTTTTACAGGTTCAGCCTCCTCGTTTTAGCAGAAATTGGCCAACAAAGAATTGGTCCTTTCCAGTCACAGATAGACCTCAAAAGGGCAGATACAGACGTCCAAGAGGTAGAGGTCAGACACAAGGCCCTTACAGGCCTCGACAATGGAGTACACCAGGCCAGAAAGAAGAGGAAGACAGGCCTCAACCTTATAAAAAAAACAGCCTCAATGACTTTCCACTGTAGCTGCCAAACAGCTCTCTCTTGGCAGACCCCTAAGGAAGAAAACTGGCACTTTTCTATCACAACTGGCATTGCATCACCAAAGACAAATGGGTTCTCAATATTGTATCTCCAGGTTACAGGTTCCACTTTCACACTCTGCCAAGGCTAAAAGGAATGCCAAATCTGCCACCAAATCAATGGGCAGAGGCTCAAAAGCAAATTACAGCACTCATGGATATGAGAGCTATTCAAAAGGTACCACCACAGGAACAAGGACAAGGATTTTACTCAAGACTCTTTCTGGTTCCCAGAAAGGACAAAGCCTGGAGACCCATTCTGGATCTTTCTTCACTAAGCACTTACCTGGATGTTCCGAAATTCAAGATGTTGACACTACAGCAGCTTCTTCCCATGCTGGGCAAGAAAGCTTGGCTCGTGACTTTGGACCTCAAAGAGGCATACCTGCATGTCCCTATCAGACAAAACTGCAGAAGATGCCTCAGATTTCTAGCTGGTTCAATGCACTGTCAATTCTCTGCACTGCCCTTTGGCTTATCTACTGCGTCCAGGGTCTTCACAAAGTGACTGGCACCAGTAATTGCATTTTGCAGGCAAAAAGGAATTCAGATTTATCCATACCTGGATGACTGCCTGATTCAAGCAGAGAGCAAGGACATTCTACTAAAGCATCTGGCGTACGTAAAAAAGTTAAGTTGCCTGGGGACACAGTAAACTAAAAGAAATCAAAACTAGTGCTCTCACAACAGATAATATTCCTGGGTGCCAGCTTGAACACAACAGCCTAGATGGCTTATCTCACGCCAGACAAGCAAGGACAACTGACTCAATATTTTCATTTAATGGCAACAAAGACCCAACTCCCTGCAAGAAAAATTCTGCAGGCCTTGGGCTACATGGCATCTTGCATACTACTAATTCCATATGCCAGACTGCATATGAGGAAACTACAATGGTACCTAAAGAGCGTATGGTTTCAACACTGTCAAAGTTTGGAAACAGGTATACCACTAATTCCTTGCCTACAACAGGAGTTTCGATGGTGGGCACAAGCTTGTCACCTCAACAAGGGACAGCCTTTCACTCAACTCACAGCCAGGCAGACACTGACAACAGATACATCGGATTACGCCTGGGGAGCACACATGGCAGGAAAATGTATCCAGGGCGAGTGGCCCACAGAGCAAAGACATCTCCACATCAATCAAAAAGAGGTGCTAGCTGTACAAAATGTTATTACAAATTTCAAGGACCTGCTGCATCCAGGACAACTACTACTAAAGACAGACAACACCACAGTTATGTGGTACATAAGCAAGGGGGCACACACTCCTACCCCCTCTGCAGACAAGCCATGACCTTGTGGAACTCAGCTCTAAACTATCAAGTTCATCTGCAAACACAATTCCTGCCAGGAGAGAAAAACACACTGGCAGACTACCTAAGTAGAAACATTATGGACCCGCACGAATGGGAACTGAACCCACAAATATTCAGAATGAGAACACAAAAATGGTGGAGCCCAGACATAGATCTGTTTGCTTCCCCAAAGAACTGACAATTACAGAAATTCTGCACAAGGAGCTACCATCCAAAAGCATGGAAAGTGGATGCCCTCTCATTCAGCTGGAAAAAACTACAAGTGTACGCTTTCCCTCCTTTACCTCTCCTTCGAAAGGTACTCATAAAAGCCAGGCAGGAAGAGCCAAAAATGATCCTGATTGCACCAGACTGGCCACGCCAGCACTGGTACCCAATCTTAAAGAACTTAGCACAAGAACCACCCTGGATTTTGCCTCAAATCCCACAGTTGCTGACACAGCACAACAATCAGATACTTCACAGCCAGCTAAAGACTTTAAATCTAGCTGCATGGAAAATTCCTTAGTCCAGCAAGCAATGCCTCTCTCCAAAGCTGTTATGGATGTCATTCTGGAGTCCAGAAGGCCTAGCACCAGGAAAGCATACTAGGATGAATGGAAAAGATTCTGTGCCTGGAACCAAGTGCACAGCCTTGACCCTCTTGTCTCAAACATTCCTCAGATACTTCAATACTTAACTGAGATGCTGGACAAGGGCCTCTCTTTTTCATCCATCAAGATCCACGCCTCAGCTATCTCTGCTCATTACAACACGGATCCACCAATTCTTTCTAATACTTTGCTCAAACAGTACCTCAGAGGGGCTAAAAACATAAGACCGCCCCATAGAGCACCTACACCAACTTGGGACCTCAACTTTATTTTGGAAAAATTAACTTTACCTCCTTTTGAGCCAGCTAACACAGCAGAATTAAAATACATCTCTTGGAAAACTGCTCTGCTACTGGCAATAACATCAGCACAAAAGAGTTTCAGAATTACAGGCACTAATGGCAGTGGAATCTTTCCTCATCATCCACCAGGACAGGGTGTCTTTAAGAACTAACCCTACGTTTTTGCCAAAGGTGGTATCACGTGTGGCTCTAAACCAAACTATTCATTTGCCAACCTTTTATCCAAAACCACAGAACAAAGGGGAGAGACTACTACATTCTTTGGACATTCACAGACAGTTACGCTTCTACTTGGACAAAACCAAAGCTTTCAGCAAACCTGAGCAATTATTGGTAGCATACGCTGCAGGAGCACAGGGAAAAGCCATTTCAAAGCAGACTATTTCAAAATGGATAGGACACTGTATACGTTTTTGCTATACCCACCATGGGAAACCTGTACCTAGCAGCATTAGATCTCACTCCACCAGGGCAACAGCCACTTCAACTGCCTTCCTCAGTGGAGTACCTACCAAGGATATTTTGGAAGCGGCAACATGGAGTTCTGTGCATACCTTCACCAAACATTATCATTTGCCTTTATACTCCAAATCTAGAGCTGGCTTCGCCACTGCTGTGCTGCAGGGCCTTATAGCCACCCCTAATGCCTTATAGATCCAGCCTCCCTACCTCAGCTTTGGGATTCCACCCAAGTGTAATGACTGCAGCAGTGTAACACGATGAACATAGTACAGTTTTGTACCTACCATAAATGTAGATGTTCGAGTGTAAACACTGCTGCAGTCCAGGTTACTCTCCCTCCATCCCCTCTGAAACAGCTGGACTTATCTACACCTTTCTATCCTATACAACCTTTGGGGTGTATTTGCTGGTAACTGAAGGTATTGTTTTTATTTTATATGTATATTTTTGATTAACAATATGTATTGCCTACCTACTTGGGGGCACCTGACATCTGAGGCAAGAAAAACTGAAGAAAATGGCGTTGGCTGCGTCTTATATACCCCTGGCGCACTGATGTCAGGGAAGAAGTGACAGCAACAGACGCCGGACCAAGACTTTGGAACTCTGACCAACTGCGGGACCGCTGATGGCAGGATAACCCAAGTGTGATGACTGCAGCAGTGTGAACACTCGAACATCTATATTTATGGTAGGTACAAAACTGTACTTTCTCTGAATCCAGCTTATCTCCTGATTCTTTGCCCCCTGCACCAGCCAAGCCAGAATAGGTATTACAGAGTCCCTGACACTCACAAGTTTCTTTATAAAAACCCTTCTGCTGATCCAGAAACTATTTCTCAGGGTCCAAAAGGGGTTAAGGCTTCCATTGTAAAAAAATCCAGTACCCTCTGACAGAGATTCCAGAGCTTTGGATAGATGGGGGAAGAAAGTTTACACTTCTGCAACTTTAGCAGTAAGGGCTTTAAATTGCCAGTTTCACATGCTTAAGTACCAACAATATTTAAAGGCTCAGTTAAAACAGAAAATGCTTGCAAGCTCAGAAGCTCCTGGCTATAAAGAAATGCAGTATTTATTACATGCAGTAGAACAGGTGGGAAAACATACTCTGCAATGTGGTTTTGATTCTTTAGAGGCCTCTTGTAGGGCCGCAGTTACAGGTTCTGTGATTCGAAGACATGCTTGGTTAAAGGAACAGAGTTTACCTGATCGTGTTAAGGCAAAATTATTGGATGCTCCTTTACAGCATGATACCTTGTTTGGTGTTAAGGCAGAAGAGGTGTTAAAGAAAATGGAGGATAAAGCTAAATCTATGCAAACAGTCAAGGATTTCTTACAGGTACAGCCACCACATTTTAGCAGAAATTGGCCAACAAAGAATTGGTCCTTTCCAGTGTCAGACAGGCCACAGAGAGGTAGATAGACGCCCAAGGGGCAGATCTCAACCCCAAGGCTCTAACAGACAACGAAAGTGGGGCACCTCAACCCCAAAAGGAGGTGAGGACAAGTCTCAACCTTACAGGAAACAGTCCCAATGACTTCCCCCTTCGTACGCCAAGCACTTCCCTTTTGGCAGCCCCCTTAGGGGGAAAACTAGCACTTTTTTCTCAAAACTGGCAAACAATCAACCAAGACAAATGGGTTCTGAATATTGTGTCTCAAGGTTACAGGTTCCACTTTCATACTTTACCAAAGCTAAAAGGAATGCCAGACCAGCCACAAAATCAAAGGGCAGAGGCACAAAAACAAACTACAGCCCTCATGGACATGAGAGCTATTCAAAAAGTACCACAACAGGAACAAGGACAAGGATTTTACTCAAGACTCTTCCTGGTCCCCAGAAAGGACAAGGCCTGGAGGCCCATACTAGACCTTTCAATTCTAAATACTTACCTGGATATTCCCAAATTCAGAATGTTGACATTACAGCAGCTTCTACCCATGCTGGGCAAGAAGGCTTGGCTTGTTACTCTGGACCTCAAAGAGGCATACATGCATGTCCCTATCAGACAAAATTGCAGAAGAGATATCAGATTCAAAGCTGGTACAATGCACTACCAATTCTCTGCACTGCCCTTTGGCTTATCTACTGCGCCCAGGGTCTTTACAAAGTGCCTGGCACCAGTAATTGCATTTTGCAGACAAAAAGAAATTAAAATATATCCATACCTGGACGACTGCCTCATTCAAGCAGAGACAAAGGACTTTCTTCTACAGCATCTGGCGTTTGTAAAAAAGTTGCTAATTTCTCTAGGGTACACAATAAACGAAAAGAAGTCAAAACTAGTGCCCTCACAACAGATTATATTCCTGGGTGCCAGCTTAAATACAACGGCCCAGGTGGCTTATCTCAAGCCAAACAAGTTCAACTAACTCAATATTTTCAATTAATGGCAAAAAAGCCCCATCACCCTGGAAGAAAAATTCTGCAGGCCCTGGGATTCATGGCATCCTGCATACTACTAATACCATATGCCAGACTGCATATGAGGAAATTACAATGGTACCTAAAACGTGTTTGGACTCAACACTCTCGCAGTTTAGAAGCAGTAATACCAATGATTCCCTGCCTACAACAGGAGTTTCGATGGTGGGCACAGGCATGTCACCTAAACAAGGGTCAGCCTTTTACCCTAACCACAGCCAGGCAGACTCTAACAACAGATGCTTCGGATTACGCCTGGGGAGCACACATGGCAGGAAAATGCATTCAGGGCAAGTGGACCACAGACCAAATGCATCTTCACATCAATCAAAAAGAGATGTTGGTTGTTCAAAATGCCCTAACAGCTTTCAAGGACCTTCTACATCCAGGACAATTATTATTAAAGACAGACACCACAGTAATGTGGTACATAAACAAGCAAGGGGGCACTCATTCTTATCCCATATGCAGGCAAGCCATGACCTTGTGGAACACAGCTCTAACGTATCAAGTTCATCTGCAAGCACAATTCCTGCCAGGAAAGAAAAATACTCTGGCAGACTATCTAAGCAGAAATATCATGGACCCTCACGAATGGAAATTGAATCCACAAATCTTCAGTATGGTAACGCAAAAATGGGGATGCCCAGACGTATATCTTTTTGCCTCCCCACTGAATTGTCAACTACAAAAATTCTGCACAAGGACATTTCACACACAAGCATGGAAAAGTGGATGCTCTCTCGTTCAGCTGGAAAAGCCTAAAAGTTTATGCCTTCCCACCACTGCCTCTCCTTTCAAAGGTACTCCTAAAAGCCAGACAAGAAAAAACACAGATGATCCTGATTGCTCCAGACTGGCCACGCCAGCACTGGTACCCAATCTTAAAGAACTTAGCTCAAGGCCTACCATGGATTTTGCCTCAAATTCCACATATTCTCACTCAACAAAAGAATAAGATCCTGCACGGTCGGCTCAAAACCCTAAACCTGGCTGCATGGCAGATTCATTAGTCAAACAGACAACACCTCTCTCTAAAACTGTTATGGATGTCATTTTGGAGGCCAGGAGGCTTAGCACCAGGAAAGCTTACTCAGAAAAATTGAAGAGATTCTGCGCCTGGAACCAGGCTCAAAGCATTGACCCTCTTGTCCCAAACATTCCGCAGATTTTACAATACTTAACTGAGATGCTGGACAAAGGCCTATCCTTCTCATCAATTAAGATCCATGCCTCTGCCATTTCAGCACATTACAACACGGATCCTCCTTTATTCTCTCATCCCTTGCTAAAGCAGTACCTCAGAGGGGCTAAAAACATAAGACCGCCCCGGAGAGCATCAACACCGACTTGGGACCTCAATTTCGTTTTGGAAAAACTGACCCTGCCACCTTTTGAGCCAGCCAATACAGCCGATCTAAAATTTTTATCATGGAAAACAGCTCTGCTCCTGGCAGTAACTTCAGCACAAAGAGTCTCAGAGCTACAGGCATTACTGGCAGTGGAACCTTTCATAATTTTTCATCAGGACAGGGTTTCTTTAAGGACAAACCCTACCTTTATGCCAAAGGTGGTATCTAGTTTGGCTCTTAACTAAACTATCCATTTGCCAACTTTTTATCTAAACCCCCAGAATAAAGGGGAGAAACGTCTGCACTCTTTGGACATACACAGGCAGCTATGCTTTTACTTCGACAAAACAAAAGCTTTCAGGAAAACTGAGCAACTGTTTGTAGCATATGCTGCAGGATCACAGGGCAAGGCTATCTCAAAGCAGAATATGTCCAAATGGATAGGACACTGTATTCTTTCTGCTAAACACAGCATGGAAAATCAGTCCCTGATAACATTAGGCCACATTCCACCAAGGCAACAGCCACTTCAACAGCCTTTCTCAGAGGACTACCTACCAAGGAAATTTTGGAGGCTGCAACTTGGAGTTCAGTGCACACCTTTACCAAGCATTACCACTTGCCTCTTTACTCTAAATCCAGAGCAGGATTTGCCACTGCAGTTCTGCAGGGCCTCATAGCCAATCCTAACTCTTTATAGACCAGCCACCCAATTTTAGCTTTGGGATTCTACCCAAGTGTAATGACTGCAGCAGTGTAACACGATGAACATAGTACAGTTTTGTACCTACCTTAAATGTAGATGTTCGAGTGTTCACACTGCTGCAGTCCAGGTTACCCTCCCTCCATCCCCTCTGAACTAGCTGGACTTATCTATGCCTTTCTATCCTATACAACCTTTGTGGTGTATTTGCTTGTAACTGAAGGTATTGTTTTTTATTTTGTATGTATATTTTTTATTAGCAATAGGTATTGCCTACCTACTTGGGGGCACCTGACATCTGGGGCAAGAAAAACTGAAGAAAATGGCGTCTGATGCATCTTATATACCCCTGGCGCACTGACGTCAGGGTAGAAGCGACAGCAACCGACGTTGGACCAAGACTTTGGAACTCTGGCCGACTGCAGGATCGCCTGACGGCAGAATAACCCAAGTGTAATGACTGCAGCAGTGTGAACACTCGAACATCTACATTTATGGTAGGTACAAAACTGTACTTTTCATGGGGTGATGTCCCTGGCATATGATGGGCTGGTTCTGAGTATTCCTTGTGAAGAGAAGTAGAAAGTTGAACATTTATCTTCATGTGTCTCTCTTACCCTAGTTAAGGGACTATTTACTGGGCTTAGTTCAGGCTCTTAGCTTTTCACTTTCTAGTTCTACTGGTAAGAGAAAAATAAATTATTTTGTTTCTGTAGATTCCACAGTGTGATAGACAGGGAATTGAACTGGAGGGAACAGGTTCATTGCTTTCTGCTCAGGAAACAGATTCTGATTCTAAGGAGTGTTTCTCCTGATTTTCCCTATGAAGAATGTTCCTTTACTAAAACCATGTCCAGATTAAATCAGAATTTTCAGTGGGAAAAAATGACATTTCAGTTTCTTTGAAAAATACTATGGTTAATTACAACATGAATGTTAACAGCCTACTGCTGTTTCTCTTGATGTCCTTCTATTCATATACTGCTGTATCCATAACATGAGGGAGTCTGCCTCCGGCTGAGTCATACGTGTGACCATTTTACAAAAGATAAATGCTACTGTGAAGGTACGTGCGAAGGCCCGCATCATTCAGTGCATGTTGGCCATAAACTGACGTGTGGTATAAGCAGGTGTCAGCACACACCTACCTCAGAACTTTTCTGCCACCTGTGTGACTGCCAGCATCAGTTGTTGCTCGCTTGGAAAATTGATTTCATGCTTGTCCGAGTTCAGTTAAGTACTCCATAGAGATTTTTGTTTCTTGTTCCTGTGTTGTGGGTTAGTGTTTGGTAGAAAAGCCAAGTGTCTGTCTGGAAGGTAAATTCCACGTAAGGACTCACAAGCTCTGCTTGTTCTGTCTAGGCCCAGACTATGATCATACCACTTGCGAGATCAGTATGGCCTTTGTACTTAATACTGTTAGGAGCCGTTTGGCTGCACTGAAACTATACTTAGATAATTGGCATCTGAAACGTTTAGCTAGAGACATGGACACGACGTAGATTAAATCAAAACTTTCAGTGGGAAAAAATGACATTCCATTGTCTTTGAAAAAATACAATGATTGATTACAACATGAATGTGCACAGCCTACTGCTCTTTCTCCTGTTTTTACCAGATTTGGCGAATGTTTTTATTACAGCCTGCAATGTCTGACAGCCAACCTGTAGCCCCTTGGAGGGCAGGCTGTTTAAGGTTCCTTAGTTTTACAAATACTTTCTAATTCCAGATATGACAGTGCAGTGATTTCCTTGTCTCATCCTTTTGCAGCTAAACATTTAGTAAATGCCAGTCCCTCTATCTCTGACGGCTTTTGATAGATTTAGGAAAAGTATATATTCTTCTGCCACCCTTATTTTCAGAATCCTTAACTGTCATGCTCACATGTAAAATTTTTGCTTGCTTCTCTTGAGAATGTGAGGAATATAGCTGCTACGTTTCCTTAATCGGAGAGTAAATATTTTCTAAATGCCTCTATTTCTGTTTTTCAAGTAACTAAATATTATTTGATGTGATCTTATGACTCAGTTGATGTCTCTTCCAGAGCAACAGCTACTTAGTCTGTTACAAAAAGATCTACATAGTTCCATTCCAAAATTTGCCTGAAGATGTAAAAGCTTGATGTTTTGAATTCTTCTCTTGATAGGGAGGTTTTATTTGGACCATCTGCTGTTGAGATTATGAAAAAATGTGATGAATGAGGAAAAACTGATTTAAGGGGGTGACTTAGATTTTCAGCCTTCCTTCTCCAAGTTTGTTAAAGGTTTTATCCCTAACTCATGATGCTTATATTAAAAGCCAAATTGGCAATCTCAACAAACTTCATGCAAGTAGACTTTTAAAAAAAACAATGACAAGAGGGTTCTAAAAAGAAGGGGGAGCCTCCCAGAAACAAGGGGCAGTAAAACAAGTTGGAATGATTATCTATAAAATGTAGCCCCCCACCCACACTCCCACTCAGGCAACCCTTTAATTCTTCCACAAAATCTGGTTCTTCATGTCTCTCTTTGGCAGCAGGTAATACAGACAGATGGGTTCTGAGAGTTATCCATCAGCGGGTACAGATGGCAGTTTGAGTCCCTATCTCATTTTAGGGGATTCCTATTCATCCACCAGATCAAACTTATTTATTCCATGCCATTCAGCAGCATCTGCTCTTTGAAGGGATAATAGAAGATGTCCTTCTCTGTCTTGCATGTAAAGGTATTTTTAGTCAGGAATGTTTCTGGTATCAAAGAAAGAAGCTTTATGAAGACCAGTCCTAGTTCTTTCCTTTCCTTTCTCAACCAGTTTGTGAAAGTTCCAAAGTTCAAAATGCTGTCCCTTCACAACCTGTTACGTATTATCCCTTTCCGGATTTTTGGTAACTGTAGATTTATCACATTACAGTAGCCACAGTTTCAAGCATTTCTTTAGACATTGTGTCTAGGTTACACATTCAGTTCTCTGCATTATGTTATCGGGTTATCCTCTCCAATAGTGTTTGCAAAGTGTCTAGCTCCAGTGATATCCTATTGCATTTTGCAATGTATTCACATTTTCTTAACTTAAACTACTTCCTTATCGTTACAGAATATTTTAAAGTGTCAGGAGTATTTCATTTGGGTAAGAGATCTCCTTCACAGACTGGGTTTCCAGGAGAACATTCAAAAATCTTTTCTAATCCCATTCCAAAGAGTAAGTATTCCTGGGATGTCTCTTAGATATATTCATTCGGTTCTCCTTCAGAAGGTTGAACGGCTGAAATCTCGAAATGCATATGGCCGAAGCCATTATGCTCGAATTTCAGAAGCTCGACCTCCTGAAGGGGGGGGGGGTTCTGCAGTGGCGCAAGCCCCCCTGCACCCCCACACCCCCCCTACTTATTTATTCCGACTCCGAGATCGCACTACAGCGCAGAAAGGGAAATCTCCCATTCTGCGCTGTATGCCGATCCCCATTCAGAAGGTCGAGCTTCTGAAATTTCAAGCATATGGTCTCGACTATATGCATTTCGAGATTTCAGCTGTTAGAGCTTCTGAAGGGGAACCGTTCATTAAGATAGCATTTCTCCCGCAGGAAAAATAGATCTGTTCCTGAGATTTTCTGATCAGTCAAGGACATAAGCAAAGGCATTACTAAGGATTTTCTACCTTCACCTTTTGATTCTTCACCCTGTATGGCTTCCCTTTGCTTTACAACTCCTTGTAAGACCTTTGCTCTCCTTTCTGGGCAAGAAATGTGTATGATGTATGTGAGGAACACAGTGCTGCTGATTAATGCATTTCTTTGGATTTGACTGGAAGATGCAGTGGTGACATCAAGAGAAATTCAAGACTGTCCTTGTGAAACTGGTTCTAACCAGGGAAAAGCTCAAACAGGACAGTCTTATGATGCTGGTACCTTAACTTCGACATGTAATCATTTCCTTCCCAAAGACTAACCAGTCAGAAGACTAAAAGTGGTTGTCAAGAAGCAGGTCCTTGTCCTAAAACACATCTCAGCACCAACACCCTGGCAAATTGAAGCTGAGACCTAACCTCCCACTACAGCAGCTTAAAAAAACTCCAGAGCTGAACCTTATTAGAGTTGTCACTTAGGCATCTAAAGCAAATTCAGACACAGAAACCAGCCTCACCCTGGCCTCCCTTCCACTGGATTTGGATTACAGGCTAGGCTTTTCAAATCCCCATTCTGGGGG